>NW_026129682.1:0-40060 GCF_022985175.1 Labeo rohita | reverse complement strand
TACTATAAATTTTTGTTCATAAAACCTACTTTTTTGAACTCGTTCTAGACGGTTTGTCTGATTTTCACCAAAATTGGTTCAAATCATCTTCAGACCATGCTGGCAAAAACGTTATGGAATTCAAGTCGATTAGTCAAACCGTTCTCAAATAACGTGCAAATGAATTCTACGAAAAGCGAGCAAAAATGGTTGTGAGGCTATATCTCCACAACGGTTTGGCATTTTCAGACCAAACTTGGTGTGTGTCATAACAAGAATGATCTGAGGCTACCTGCAGTGTTTCGGCACAGTGCCACCTAGTGGTCAGGTGATATGAAAAATGGATATTTTTGCTTATAACTTCTGAATGCTTAGGTCAAAAATCACAAAACTCGTCTCTTTAGATACGGTGCTTCATGCAGAGTCCAACCGTATCCAATTTTCCCATGTCAGCCATTTTGGGTGTCAGCCATATTGAATTTTGTCCAAAAATGCTATATTTTACGAACGCATTGACGTATCGTTACGAAACTCGGTATGTGTCTTCGGCACCATGCCCTGACAGTACTTAAAAAGTTTGGGGGCAGCGCCACCTTGTGGTCAAAAGTTATAAAGAAGTTTACAAAAATGCTAATAACTTCTGTTTACATTAGCCTATTGTAATGAAAGTGATGTCAATAGATTCCTTGGGTCACGCCGAGAACACTGATACCCATTATGCCAATATTGGCCAAACTTCCTGTCTGCCATTTTGATTCATGTACAAAACATACTTTTTCGAACTCCTCCTAGACCGTTAGTCCGATCTTAACCAAATTTGACTCAGATCATCTTCAGACGATGCTGACAAAAAGTTATGGATTTCGTGTCAATATACGAAACCGTTTCCGTTTAGCGCATCAACGAATTTGCTGGAAAGATGCCAAACTACATCTGAGGCTGTATCTCTGCAAACCTTTGACATATTGACACCAAATTTTAAATGTGCCATTGTCACCTCACACTGACCACGCCACATCAATTTGGTAACAGTGCCACCTACTGGTCAGAAGTAATACACCATTCATTAAATATTAATAATGAAATTTCCAAAAATGCTAATAGCTTTTGATTACATTAGCCTATTGTAATGAAACTGGTCTCAAAACATTCCTTGGGTCATGCCGACAACATACATACCAATTATACCATACTTGGGCAAACTTCCTGTCCACTGTTTTGATTAATGTACAAAACCTATTTGTTTGAACTCCTCCTAGACCGTTAGTCCGATTTTTACCAAATTTGACTCAAATTATCTTCAGACTGTCCTGACTCAAAGTTATGGATTTCATGTCGATAGAGTAAACCGTTTTCGTACAGAGCCACTATAGATTTTAGGCTTGATGCCAAAATGATTCTGAGGCTGTATCTCTGTAAAGCTTTGGCATAATGACACCAAAGTTTGTGTGTGTCATTGTCACCTCACACAGAACGCATCACATCAATTTGAAAACAGCACCACCTATTGGTCAAAAGTGATAAGCCATTAAATTATATTATTGTTTGTATTTATGATTTTTCAGCCATTTCAACTGATATTATTCTAAAATGACTTTAGTTACTCATTGTTACAGTCGGTCTGTTGCTCCTTGCCGTGCTTAGGTCCTCGTTCTGCCTCTGTTGTGCTTGGCCCCGCAATTGCTGCTTGCAGCTATATTTATAATTCTAATTGTTATACAGATAAATACAGTATTATTCATAGAGTATTTCTTTTTTTCTTAAATTTAATAGAAATGTATGTAAAATTACAAAATAAAGGTGTCACCACCAGATGGTGCAAATGGCACCATTTCTCACACTATTAAAACAACAACAAGAACACAATAAATATCACATGACTTGCAGCAAAAACTGTAAAATTAGTAGACAAAAACTGTTATATACATTTAAACAAAAACTTTTGAATATATATTTTTTGCTGTTTCAAACTGTAAATAAGCCGTTTACATGTTTCCTCTATTTTTTAGGAAGTTTAAAGATTTTGTGCCTTTTGTTTAAATATCATGAAGAGCCAACCTCAAGATTACAGATCATAGTTTACCTTCAACCAGTCAAAACTAGTTGAGTTTGTTATGATAGTATATGAAATCACCACCAGATCGTGCAAATACCATTTCTCACACTATTAAAACAACAACACAATAAAGATCACATGACTGGCAGCAACAACTGTCTAACAAAAACTGTAAAATTAGTAAACAAAAACTATATATATAAAAAAAACAAGTTAAATATCCTAACTTAAATAAAGTGCAAAAATTGTATTTAAACTTTAACAAACATTGTTATTTTACAGATATTTTGTGAACTATTATGATCAAACACCTTTACTGTATACATAATTAAATAAATAAACTTAAATGACTTGTTCTCTCAGATCTTGGGAGAACTTTATCAGATCTCTGAAGATCTGAGCATCTTCATTTATTACAAAGCAGTCAAACATGATTTCATACAGAAGTTCATTTTAAGAATTACAGAAAATAGCAGAGTTTGTTGTCACCATGATAGAGATCAGCTTTAGTTGGGCTCTTGAGCCTTGATTAAAGTGTTAGTTCTGTCTGCTTTAACTCTGTGTTTCTAAAGCACATTTGTTAAAGCGACAAATGCAAGGGGAAACTGAGGTCAGATGACACTGGCTATTTATTGCTGGTGCTGTAGGCATGAGGAAGTAGCAGTTAATACTAAATCATTTAAAGGCTAGCTTTGTCAACTATTAATACTGCATAAAATTGAAAACCTGTTAATTCTCAATAAAAACTTTTGTATGAAAGAAATCAGGTTAATCTTCTTTATGGAGTTCTTTAATTTTTTTTTTTTTTTACCATTTTATTTTAATTAAGATATCTCATCAGAATAATTCAAGCAATATTTGTTTTACAAAACATTTAATGAACATTTCCACAAAAGTGTATTTATTTATTTATTTTATATTATTTAAATTAGAATATATTACTTTCATTTTATAGTTTTTGTTTTGAACTATATATATATATATATATATATATACATTTTTTTTTTTTTTTTTTAAGTCTGTTCAAAAAATGGCCAAAAATAAATTAGTAGAAAATATATGCATGTAAATATATTTTGGAATATATTTAACAAATATACTTTTTGGCCATTCTTTGTATATTTTAAAATATATTTGAAAATATATTTTTTTGCTGTAGGGATTGTTTCAAACTGTAAAAAAACTGTTTACATGTTTCCTCTATTTTTACACAAGAATTTTGGCAACCACCGCTGCTGGTTTCTTTACCGTAAAAACAACTAATTTTTGCGCTTGATCCAATAATACATGGTGTAAATGTACAACATCGATATCACTGTATTGTTGACTGTAGGTCTAAATCAGTTTCAGCTTTGAAATAAATGAACGCTTGTATGTAAAATACATGAGCAAACAAAGTTGTCAAAGGTGTGAGATTGATGTCTTACCATGTGATATTTCCTCATTGTCCCCGAGTAAAGCCACTGTTAAATGTTATGAAAAAAAAAGTTAAATCATAATAGGTCACCAAATAATTATAAAACCATGATTCAGTTTATGTAATACAGAGCAATACAAATCTACACACCATTCTCCATTTTCCTCCTTTGTCAGTGTTTGTAGTAAAATACAGATATTTAGGTCAACAGATTTCTTCAAATTAATAAATAATCAAAATCATAACAATTGGTCTTGTTTGCTCTAAGCCTCTGTTCTTATCCGACCAGGAAGTTTGAAGATTTTGTGCCTTTTAAATATCATGAAGAGCCAACCTCAATATTGCGCATAGTTTACCTTCAACCAGTCAAAACTAGTTGAGTTTGTTATGATAATATATGAAATCACCACCAGATGGTGCAAATGGTACCATTTCTCACACTATTAAAACAACATCAACAACACAATAAAGATCACATGACTGGCAGCAACAACTATGAACCAAAAACTGTAAAAAACAAAACAAGTAAAATATCCTAACTTAAATAAAGTGCAAAAATTGTATTTAAACTTCAACAAACACTGTTATTTTACAAATATTTCACGAACTATTATGATCAAACACCTTTACTGTATAAATAAATAAATAAACTTAAATGACTCTCTCAAGATCCGAGCATCTTCATTTATTACAAAGCAGTCAAACATGATTTCATACAGAAGTTCATTTTAAGAATTACAGAGTTTCAGATGTTGCTGTTTTATTAAAAACAGCCGAGTTTGTTGTCACCATGATAGAGATCAGCTTTAGTTGGGCTTTTGAGTCTTGATTAAAGTGTTAGTTTTGTCTGCTTTAACTCTGTGTTTCTAAAGCACGTTTGTTAAAGCGACAAATGCAAGGGGAAACTGAGGTCAGATGACACTGGCTATTTATTGCTGGTGCTGTAGGCATGAGGAAGTAGCAGTTAATACTAAATCATTTAAAGGCTAGCTTTGTCAACTATTAATACTGCATAAAATTGAAGGCTGTATTTTTGTTGTTCAGAATTTAAGTCAGTATAAACAAAATATATTGACCTGTGAGATTTAGATGCACAAAGACATCAAGAATCAGCACATGAATCTCAACAGTGGTGACACTCTTTAAAAAGCTTTTTTTTGTGAATCTACAGGTTGTTTTTTGATGTTCAGAGTTGATCTGTTCATCTGAATATTTTGTCATCATTTCTGAGATTCATACGCTGATTCTTGATGTCTGTGTGTGACTCAAACATCCTGCCAGAATATTTTCTACATGTCTTTATAAAATCTTTCAAAACACCACAGCTGTGTAAAATCAAAAACAAATATTAAATAATCAAAGACCAGATGATGAAACAATAACTACATGATGACAACATCTTCCAATGAGGGTTTATCCTGTTATTTTGCCATAACAGATGTGCTTCAGTAAACACTGACCTCCATCACGGTAACACCAAACGTTATTATTTCAGTAAAAATCTAAACCTGTTAATTCTCAATAAAAACTTGTATGAAAGAAATCAGGTTAATCTTCTTTATGGAGTTCTTTAATTTTTTTTTTTTTTTTTTTTTTTTTTTTTACCATTTTATTTTAATTAAGATATCTCATCAGAATAATTCAAGCAATATTTGTTTTATAAAACATTTAATGAACATTTCCACAAAAGTTTATTTATTTTATATTATTTAAATTAGAATATTTTACTTTCATTTTATAGTTTTTGTTTTGTACTGTATATATATATATATATATATATATATATATATATATATTTTTTTTTTTTTTTTAAGTCTGTTCAAAAAATGGCCAAAAATAAATTAGTAGAAAATATATGCATGTAAATATATTTTGGAATATATTTAACAAATATACTTTTTGGCCATTCTTTGTATATTTTAAAATATATTTGAAAATATATTTTTTTGCTGTAGGGATTGTTTCAAACTGTAAAAAAACTGTTTACATGTTTCCTCTATTTTTACACAAGAATTTTGGCAACCACCGCTGCTGGTTTCTTTACTGTAAAAACAACTAATTTTTGCGCTTGATCCAATAATATATGGTGTAAATGTACAACATCGATATCACTGTATTGTTGACTGTAGGTCTAAATCAGTTTCAGCTTTGAAATAAATGAACGCTTGTATGTAAAATACATGAGCAAACAAAGTTGTCAAAGGTGTGAGATTGATGTCTTACCATGTGATATTTCCTCATTGTCCCCGAGTAAAGCCACTGTTAAATGTTATGAAAAAAAAAGTTAAATCATAATAGGTCACCAAATAAGTATAAAACCATGATTCAGTTTATGTAATACAGAGCAATACAAATCTACACACCATTCTCCATTTTCCTCCTTTGTCAGTGTTTGTAGTAAAATACAGATATTTAGGTCAACAGATTTCTTCAAATTAATAAATAATCAAAATCATAACAATTGGTCTTGTTTGCTCTAAGCCTCTGTTCTTATCCGACCAGGAAGTTTGAAGATTTTGTGCCTTTTAAATATCATGAAGAGCCAACCTCAATATTGCGCATAGTTTACCTTCAACCAGTCAAAACTAGTTGAGTTTGTTATGATAATATATGAAATCACCACCAGATGGTGCAAATGGTACCATTTCTCACACTATTAAAACAACATCAACAACACAATAAAGATCACATGACTGGCAGCAACAACTATGAACCAAAAACTGTAAAAAACAAAACAAGTAAAATATCCTAACTTAAATAAAGTGCAAAAATTGTATTTAAACTTCAACAAACACTGTTATTTTACAAATATTTCACGAACTATTATGATCAAACACCTTTACTGTATAAATAAATAAATAAACTTAAATGACTCTCTCAAGATCCGAGCATCTTCATTTATTACAAAGCAGTCAAACATGATTTCATACAGAAGTTCATTTTAAGAATTACAGAGTTTCAGATGTTGCTGTTTTATTAAAAACAGCCGAGTTTGTTGTCACCATGATAGAGATCAGCTTTAGTTGGGCTTTTGAGTCTTGATTAAAGTGTTAGTTTTGTCTGCTTTAACTCTGTGTTTCTAAAGCACGTTTGTTAAAGCGACAAATGCAAGGGGAAACTGAGGTCAGATGACACTGGCTATTTATTGCTGGTGCTGTAGGCATGAGGAAGTAGCAGTTAATACTAAATCATTTAAAGGCTAGCTTTGTCAACTATTAATACTGCATAAAATTGAAGGCTGTATTTTTGTCGTTCAGAATTTAAGTCAGTATAAACAAAATATATTGACCTGTGAGATTTAGATGCACAAAGACATCAAGAATCAGCACATGAATCTCAACAGTGGTGACACTCTTTAAAAAGCTTTTTTTTGTGAATCTACAGGTTGTTTTGTGATGTTCAGAGTTGATCTGTTCATCTGAATATTTTGTCATCATTTCTGAGATTCATACGCTGATTCTTGATGTCTGTGTGTGATTCAAACATCCTGCCAGAATATTTTCTACATGTCTTTATAAAATCTTTCAAAACACCACAGCTGTGTAAAATCAAAAACAAATATTAAATAATCAAAGACCAGATGATGAAACAATAACTACATGATGACAACATCTTCCAATGAGGGTTTATCCTGTTATTTTGCCATAACAGATGTGCTTCAGTAAACACTGACCTCCATCACGGTAACACCAAACGTTATTATTTCAGTAAAATCTAAACCTGTTAATTCTCAATAAAAACTTGTATGAAAGAAATCAGGTTAATCTTCTTTATGGAGTTCTTTAATTTTTTTTTTTTTTTTTTTTTTTTTTTTTACCATTTTATTTTAATTAAGATATCTCATCAGAATAATTCAAGCAATATTTGTTTTATAAAACATTTAATGAACATTTCCACAAAAGTTTATTTATTTTATATTATTTAAATTAGAATATTTTACTTTCATTTTATAGTTTTTGTTTTGTACTGTATATATATATATATATATTTTTTTTATTTTTTTTTTTAAGTCTGTTCAAAAAATGGCCAAAAATAAATTAGTAGAAAATATATGCATGTAAATATATTTTGGAATATATTTAACAAATATACTTTTTGGCCATTCTTTGTATATTTTAAAATATATTTGAAAATATATTTTTTTGCTGTATGGGTTGTTTCAAACTGTAAAAAAACTGTTTACATGTTTCCTCTATTTTTACACAAGAATTTTGGCAACCACCGCTGCTGGTTTCTTTACTGTAAAAACAACTAATTTTTGCGCTTGATCCAATAATATATGGTGTAAATGTACAACATCGATATCACTGTATTGTTGACTGTAGGTCTAAATCAGTTTCAGCTTTGAAATAAATGAACGCTTGTATGTAAAATACATGAGCAAACAAAGTTGTCAAAGGTGTGAGATTGATGTCTTACCATGTGATATTTCCTCATTGTCCCCGAGTAAAGCCACTGTTAAATGTTATGAAAAAAAAAGTTAAATCATAATAGGTCACCAAATAAGTATAAAACCATGATTCAGTTTATGTAATACAGAGCAATACAAATCTACACACCATTCTCCATTTTCCTCCTTTGTCAGTGTTTGTAGTAAAATACAGATATTTAGGTCAACAGATTTCTTCAAATTAATAAATAATCAAAATCATAACAATTGGTCTTGTTTGCTCTAAGCCTCTGTTCTTATCCGACCAGGAAGTTTGAAGATTTTGTGCCTTTTAAATATCATGAAGAGCCAACCTCAATATTGCGCATAGTTTACCTGCAAATGCAAGGGGAAACTGAGGTCAGATGACACTGGCTATTTATTGCTGGTGCTGTAGGCATGAGGAAGTAGCAGTTAATACTAAATCATTTAAAGGCTAGCTTTGTCAACTATTAATACTGCATGAAATTGAAGGCTGTATTTTTGTTGTTCAGATTTTAAGTCAGTATAAAGAAAATATACATCTTCCAATGAGGGTTTATCTTGTTATTTTGCCATAACAGATGTGCTTCAGTAAACACTGACCTCCATCACGGTAACACCAAACTTTATTATTTTCAGTAAAAATCTAAACCTGTTAATTCTCAATAAAAACTTTTGTATGAAAGAAATCAGGTTAATCTTCTTTATGGAGTTTTTTTTTCACCATTTTATTTTAATTAAGATATCTCATCAGAATAATAGGAATGAGCTGCTTTTTTGTAATGAGGATCGTTAATCCTCACGTAAACACACGATGGCAGATCAAAGTGAGCAGGTGTGCGAATCAGGGATGGACTCTGGCTTTTGATGAAAGCCGTCTGTCTGTGTGAGCACCAACACAAACACAAAGCTGTCCACGAAAGTGACAGCTTTCTATTCTGATCCGCAAAGAGGATAGAGCTGCTTGATGTAACGAGGGTTGCTGATTCTCAAGTGTAAACACACCGGCGGATCAGAGCGCTGCGGGGAAAGAGAGCACATGGGCTCTGTGCCTGCGTGGGATACAGTGGTGGTCAGTAACAAAGTAGTTGTACTTCGTTACTGTACTTAAGTACATTTTTCAAGTATCTGTACTTTACTGGAGTAGTTTTATTTTGAGCAACTTTCACTTTTACTTCACTACATTCCAAAGGGTAATATCGTACTTTTTACTTCACTAAATTTTATAAAACATATCGTTACACCTTATAATATATCACATGCTCTGAGACGCAGAAGCGGTGTCTGATTTATGAACTAACTGATTATTTTCAATTAACCTGTTAAATCATTTTGCAAATGGCACCAAACGATTCATTCACAAATTGGTATGATCCGATTGCAGCTGTTCTCGAGTCGACAACTCATTGATTCAAATGATCCGTTTAGAACGAGTCTACAGTGAACTGAATTCGCGCATGACTCATGCTGCAAAAAGTAAGTTGCTGATGTCGAATTTTAGGATTGTTTATTCATAACTGTACTGAAAATAAGTAAATATTGTTAGCTGATGCTAACTGTCTAGCTAACAAGCTTGCTGGTGTTAAGCTGAGGTCATTTTTAGATATAAAGTCCAAATAATTTTATTCAACCACCTAGATAGATTACATCTCAGGGAAAAGGAAAGGATGATGTTCAGAACATGGTAACTACAGTCATGGATTGCAGAACCGGGGGGGCCGCCCGGGCCTGGGCCCGGGTAACTTTTGAGGTCTGGTACAAATTATGAAATACAAAAATCATAGGCTATAGGCTCATATAGATTATTCATTAAAAGATCGCGATCTCAATTCAAACAAGCGCAATCTCATTGCTATATGAAAATGATTTCGCCATGCCTATAAAACCTTTGAAATCGCAATCACATCGGAATAATTAAACCTGCTTTCACGCAACCGCTGATTTATGTTTGAACAAGCTTCACGACCAGGATACACGGTACAGGCTACATTTCTGTGTTGCAAACATTAAATAATATCTAAAGTATTCTGATAAATGTTCATTAGAGCCCTGCACGGGCCTCATATATATTTCCTAGCCCGGCCCTTGTCCGACAGCTTATCAGAATTATCGGCCCGAGCCCGTCTTTTTTTTTTCCCCCTTCTCCCAAAACAGCTTACACTACTGTTTCATCAATTGAAATACTTCAGTTTTGTATGTAATGGCAAAGTGATTGTATTTCGTTTCATTCTTTTGTTAAGTTACTTTAGAAAAACGTTTGGAGCATTTTTGTTCATTAAATATAGCCAAAGTTTTTGTTTTTTAAATTAAGGACCAAGTAGTCAGCGGAAGACTGATCTGACAAAGTCTGTTTGATCAATTTTGCCTTCTCAAATCATCAGGACTTGCCTAAAATAAAATCTATAGATATAGGCCCAAAAGAGTTCAAGTATAAAACAATGTTAGTTTCAACGTTAAACTTAAGAAAAGAGAAATGTGCGCTATTAGACGCAAGCCCAAATTTGTGCGGAGAGTGCGGCATTGCAGGACATTGAGGCGCCTGCGCGATGACTTGCATTTGTTTTTCAGTGGAAACAATTTAAAATATTCCATAATTTTTGCTCATAATACATCGTTCGGAACTGTTAAGGGTCTACTTTTATTTGTGTACACTCATATCATCAACAACCTTGCAAACGGTGCTTTTATTAAATAAAGAAAACAAACATGATGCGCTTTCTGTTGCCTCAACAGGAGCGCTTCACAAAAATGAACCGAAACTCAGCAAATACATACCTCACAGACATGATACATATATCTATAGAAAGCTTGAAAATTATTACTTAACGAAATAAAACAAATACTCTTTCACAAAAACTCTTTCAATATGTAATCTGTAAAAAGGCATTTCTCTAAAGGCGCGTCCAGAGAGGAGATGGTGAGTCAGGATCGGCAACTTCATCCTTGCGACACCAACTCAGAAAACACTGGTTTATTAATAAATAATTCAAATATCACCTTATTTTCCCCAACACATTCATTGTTATTACGTTGCCGGTGCTTTGTGCCATTTTCAGCCTATTGTGTGTGCTTGAACGCAGATCTCTTCCAGCTGCGCTGATTTGCTGCTGCTGGCAGAGACACTTAAACGCTTTCCGAGCCGGTCTCGAAAGTGAAGTCTAGTGCGCGGAAATTTGTTTTCATCACCATAATTGGTGTATGTATAAAATAAAACCCGAGGCCCAGCCTGCACAGCAAAATCCCCAGTGTTAATTTAACACTCTGAGTGTGGACACATAAACACTGAAGCAGTGTTGAAGTTAACAAGATAATTCGGTGATTAACAAAGTGATGATTGATCATTATTGAAGACACCTGATGTTAATAAGCAGAATCACCAAAGGAGAAAACCAGATTTTTTAAGCAACCATTATAGTGGTCAGTGTTTGCATTAGTTGGGCTCTTGACCCTTAAATCGTCAATATTACGTCTTGTTTGGCTGCAATTACTGAGTTATAACAGCCAGACAAGCAAAGAGCAAAAGTCAATAAGATGGCATTGACTGTGATTGACATAATCATCATATAGTGACTTGAGAATTTGACATAGAATTTCCTTACAGATTACAAAAAGAACTGTGAACAAAAGATCAATCAGTTTTGCCATAATCAGATGATGAAAAAAAACTAAGTTTCTCTTAATTTAGACACACAGACATGCAGAATCAGTGTGAGAATCACAACAACGGTGACCATCAAAAAGCATGTTGTAGCCAATCAGAACTCATCCATGACTCCCATCATGCATTGCGGCATGAATAAATTAAGAGAGTTCAGAGTTGATCTGTTTAACTGAATATGGCATTTGTCACTGTTACGGAGTCCGACAAAGCTGCACCACCACAGCTCCTTGTCCACCCGAACAATTAACTAACCGACACGCGGGGATTTATTTTTTTTAACAAATAGAGCTTCACTAGTTAAATTAAACAAACCATCAACCAAGAAAATATAATCAAAAAGTATTTATTAGTACATATTAGGAGACAAATAACTGAAAAAAACTTCAGGAGGGGGAAAAGCTAAAATAATAAACAAAACTCACAAAACTAACTACTGCGATAAACCTCTTTCCTACTAAACAAAAAGATTAAAGAAACAACAATGTCTTACCTCCCTACTAGCCTCAAAACAGGAGAAAAACTGAAGAAACAAAAAGGCACCCGCCTCCCTACGTCGGTCTCTTTGTTTTAACAGGTGATTCAACACATTTTCACACTATTCGAACCAACAGGGTTTAAATGGCATCAGAGATACAATATGGCTTGAAAATAAACTTTTCAAACAAAAACGTCAAGCAGGGAGAGAGGAGAGCTCATCGAGGAATCTTCCAAACAGGACGTAATCAACTCTGCAGAAACGCCGCCACCCCACCTCTGACGTCACCGCAACTCCGTATACCTGTGCACGCTCTAATGAGCGCATTCAGGAGAGACAGAAGGGAGAGGACAACCATAACAATAACAACAAAATAAACATATACACAAATCATAACACAAAAACAATAATAATAATAAACATTAAATAAACATATCATAACAGTCACCATTGTTAAGATTCATGGGCTGGTTCTTGATGTCTATGTGTGCCTAGGCGAAATAGTTTTTTTTTTTTTAAACAGGTGGTAAAAAAAAACTTTCCAAAATGCTTTTGGCTTGTCTGGCTGTTTCAACTCAAATACAGCAGCCAAACAAAATCTAGTATTAAAGATTTAAGTGTCAAGAGCTCAACTAATGCAAACACTGACCACTTTAATGATTGCTTAAAAATGTTGGTTTTCTCCTTTGGTGATTCTGCTTATTAACATCAGGTGTCTTCAATAATGATCAATCATCACTTTGTTAATCACCTAATAATCTCGTTAACTTCAACACTGCTTCAGTGTTTATATGTGTCCACACTCAGAGTGTTAAATTAACACTGGGGATTTTGCTGTGTAGTGTTTATAGACAGACAGATTGAAAGTGATCCTTGAAGGACCAGCATGACATCCTCTTGTACCACTGTTTAAATAATTTATCTTCCAGAATCTGGCAGTAAGTTTTGGAAGATAATTTTTAGTCTGTCTTGCAGATATGGATATGTTATATTTTAATTCAATAACTTTTTAGGGAGCCAATGTTTCATGAAAACATAAAAAATTATTTTGTTACTTACTGACCATTTTGGGGAAGTCATGGTGAGACATGCAAAGACGTTCAGTCACATTATTAACAGAGTCATGCAAGTGTGGACCATTTTAATTGGTGTTGAAGATGAGGGCTGGCCAAGTGTTAGAATAAAAACCACCTGCTTTCTGTTCCTCATCACTCCTGCTTCATCGCAGACTCACACAGCATCTCTGAACCTTCTGATTCTGAGCAGCAAATAAAATGGTAAGTCATCATAAGGGTAAGACTTCACACTCTGGTAACTCGTTTTAATTATTAGATGTGTAACAATACAATCATGTCATCATGCAATACACATCTCGATAATGAACTCACAATACAATATTAATATTTTAAGCCAAAATAAAGTTGTTATTATTATTATATGGTAAAATTGGTTGATTTCCTACATTTCTTATGGACTTGAGTGGTGGACTTGAATAGACTTTTGTTTTGCACTTTGTCACTGACTAAATACATAGGAATAAATGATGTAGAATCATTTTTACTGGAAAAATCAGACATTTGGCACTATCAGGACTATGTTATATTATACTTTAATGTAGTACTGTCACTGAAACTAATTAAATGTTTCTCGCACAGCAGACTCACGCTTTCAGATCTCATTTGACACAGATAAGCCTCAGGCACACATCCATCCGTGTTAAAAAGAGATGCAATATTATGGTTTTCATCATGTTTATATGAATCTGTGGCCCACATTGGCCACCAGCCTACTGGGGAAAACTCCCGGCACATTGGACCTATGTCATAATACTAAATCATCTAGAACACTTTAAATAATTATACTAAAGAAGATAAGATACGGTGATTCAACTGTGTGCACTTATACTTTGAAGTGTGCCCCTCCAGCGCCTTCATGCTTAGGATGATGCAATCAATCACATATTTAATCATAAACAGTGTCAAAATGACTATTCTCAAACTGTATAGGTTTAGTTCATTCAAATATGTCTCTAAAATGCACACAAGAACATCATAACATTAAGTAAATAATGTTTGTTTACTATAGTAAGCGTAGAGCCGGCACCAGTGCAGTACTGATGAGGTGGTGGCTGAGGTGACGAAAGGGGGCGATAAAGTAGCACAACGTAAAAAAATAAAATATAAATATTATGGATGGAATGATAAATCGTTGCAACGTGAATCGTGAAATGATTCAGCATCGATGCGAGATTTTCCGAGCACATCGCGATTCTTTCTCAAATCGATTCTGAGCTTAGTTTTGAACAGCAGATTTCTAGGACCCTATTTTTTGTGACAGCGCCATCTAGAGGAGACCTGAACAAAACTATTCAATTTTTTTATCTTTCCATTTTATTTTTAATGTAAGAACTGGTGTGAACTGGTGTGAACTTGTGTTCGCGGTGGTGTCAGCAATCTCCATTTAGCCTATTTAGCTGTGCAAAACAGTTCATTGTTCTGCTGAATGTTATAAACTAGTATTTGTATTCAAATTGTTTCACATTTATTAATGTACTAATGAACGCTAATTTGTAGTGCAATTGTTCTACCGTTTACTGCACTTTATGCGTGTCACACATCAGACGTGAATCGCTGTGCTGCGGTTAATGAACTGAAGAGATACAAGTCTTGCAAAGATGAAAGATACAAGTCTTTCTTTACAAGAAAACTGAATTTAAAACCAGAATATATATAGAATATATTGAAATAAATTAGGTTAAATATTTCAATCGGGTTACCAATGTTAAGGGTATGTTAAGGGTTAGGAGTTGGTTAGGACAATAATTACCCACCCAGCAATGACATGTGGGGCCCAGATGGGTTAACTACGGGTTCCATGGGAACTGTGTGGGCATGGGCTTTGGCTGGGTGAAATCAGCGGGTCCCATGTAGGTTTTGTAGTATGAGTCCCATATAGGAAGCCCATATGAGCTGATTACATGGGCCCCATAAGGGACAGGCATGGGCCAAGTGGGCATGGGTTTGATCTGGGAAAACATATATGGGTCTTGCATGACATATTTATGGGCCAAGTGGGCATGGGTTTGATCTGGGAACACATATATGGGTCTTGCATGACATATTTATGGGCCAAGTGGGCATGGGTTTGAACTGGGAATGCACATATGGGTCATGCATAGAATTTTTATAGGCCAAGTGGGCATGGGTTTGAACTGGGAACACAAATATGGGTCTTGCATGACATATTTATGGGCCAAGTGGGCATGGGTTTGAACTGGGAATGCATATATGGGTCATGCATAGAATTTTTATAGGCTAAGTGGGCATGGGTTTGAACTGGGAACGCATATATGGGTCTTGAATGGCATATTTATGGGCCAAGTGGGCATGGGTTTGATCTGGGAACACATACATGGGTCTTGAATGGGATATTTATGGGCCAAGTGGGCATGGGTTTGATCTGGGAACACATATATGGGTCCTGCATGGCATATTTATGCGCTAAGTTTGGTTTGAACTGGGAACACAAGTGTAGGGACCTCGATCTGCAGGTCTTGGTGGGGGGCTTGTCCTGGGGGTAAGGTTGGCTCCTTAGCTATCTTGTGGGTGGAGGCCACCGCCTCTAGGTGGCTTGATGTCAGGGTGGTGGCGGTGTGCGGTGATTGCGGGACTCTCTGGGGGGCTATGGTGGTGCTGGGTCCTGTCGGGATGATGGGGACCTTTGGTATTTGTCTGGCCGGTGCTGACGGGTAGTCGCAGGTTCAACGAATGAATGAGGTGGGTAAAGTGAGTCGGCGAATAAATGGTGGTTTAGCGAGTTGAGTTGAGCAAGTCAGTGTGCGGGGTGGTGTGGGGAGTGAGTTTGGTGGGGTGAGTCAAGGATACTGTAGGAGAGTGTGTCGGGTCGAGGGAGGGGGGAGTGAGTGAGCTGAGCTCACGGAATGAGTGAGAGAATTTGGTGGAGGGAGTGAATGAGCGAGTGAATCAAGTGCACAGAATGTCTGTGAGTGAGTGAATGAGTGAGAGGATGGATGAATGGGTTAGATTGAGTAAGAGAGTGAGTGTGTGTGAGGGAATGGACGAGTGGGTCGGATGGAGGTGAATGAGTGAGTAGGTGTCCAAGGGTTTGAGCGGGTGAGTGACTGAGAAAGTGGGTTGGATGAATATGGGTGAGTGGATGAGCAGGTGAGTGGGTGGGTTGCGTGGAGGGAGGGAGGGTGGAGGAGGTGGGGGGTGGCCGGGTGGGTTGGTGGGGGTTGGAGGGGTTGGCTGGGAGGTTTGGTGGGGTGGGGGGTTGTGGGGTGCTGCCGGGGCCTCCGGGTGTGTGGCTAGGGCGCAGGGGCGGGTTCCAGCACATCCCGGGGGGGCGTCTGGGGCGACATCGTCCTCCTGGGCGTTGGCTGGGCCTCATGTCCGGTGGGGGTGGGGTTCAAAGCATCAAGTGTCTTGTATTTATCTTGTACTTACATTCATTCTTCGTTTTTAATTTTTCTTAGATTGTTTCCTTAAACCATTTGGCATGGTTGGGCTTAGATAGGCCTTGAATGAATTGCCCAGTTAGGACCAACATAAGATACTTACAGAGCCCACTTTAAGCCCATATGGGCATTCACGGTTGAATCCTGGTGCAAGCCCACTTTAAACCCCTTTAGGCAGGTGGGGCCCAAATGGGTCTGACATGAATTACCCAGTTAAGACCCTTTACAGGTCCCCCTAAAAGCCCATCTGGGCAATCACAGCTGGCCCCGAAGTGGATCCCGGGTGCAAGCCCACTTTAAACCCCTTCAGACTGGTGGGCCCCAAATGGGTCTGACATGTATTGCTCGGTTAAAACCCACATAAGACCCTTACAGATCCCACTTAAAACCCATCTGGGCATCCACGGCTGGCCCCCATGTGGATCCCGGGTGCAAACCCACTTTAAACCCCTTTGGGCAGGTGGGGCCCAAATGGGTTTGGCATTAATTGCCCAGTTAGGACCCACATAAGACTCTTACAGATCCCATTTAAAGCCCATCTGGGTAGCCATGTTGCAGAGCCCACTTTGGACCCATTTGGGCAGGTGGGGCCCAAATCGGTCTGACATGAATTGCCCAATTAAGACCCATGCAGTACCCTTACAGGTCCCACTTTTAGTACGTCTGGGCTTCCACGGCTGGCCCCAATGTGGATCCCGGGTGCAAGCCCATAATGGGGCCCACATTTGCCGCCCATGAAGTATACAATTAAACAACTTCATATTTCTTTAAAAAATAATAACGTACAGAATTGAACAGCAAGTGCTATTAAATAGTATAAGAAGCTAATACATACAAATGTATAATAAATAAATGAAATAATACAAAAAACTACAGGGTCCTTGTGGTCATATGTAAACAGTTTTATGTGATTGGCTATTCTGTGTCAGGGGTCTAGGATTGCTGGGCAACGGGGGCGGGTCTAAGGATGCAGACAACACAGAGAGAGATTGTTTTATCAGTGTATGTGTTAAGAAAAAGTTAAGCCTGCGGTCCTAGAAATGCGGTCCTGAAATTGCAGCCTCCGGTTGTGCAGGAACACCCTTCTCTTAAAAACAGCCGTGCTCTGCTTGTTTCCAAATCCTTACACGCACTTAAACCTAAAATAATCATTTATACAATTTGAAAAGGTTGAAGCGTATTACAAGGGTGTTCACAGTGAGTGCTGTTTACAATAATCTTGCGTCATAAAAGCATTCTGAGCCGAGGTGAAATTACGACTCAGCCGAATGCACTTTTTTAGCAAGTGCAAGGTGAATTTCTTTGAACTTGAGCGCCGCGTTTTAGAATGATGTATTATGCGCAAGAAGCTGCTATAAAGACCTCAGACGAGACAGCAGCATTCAAAGACCTTGGATTTACATTGAAATACAATGGAAAAGTACCACAGTGGAATGAAACGTGTTCTGAGTGAATGACCCTACTAAAAGCTACTACAGATGGCAGAGTATTGAATAAAACAAAATTGCACAGCCACCAAATTAGAAAATCTGACATCCAGGAAATAAAAATGTCTTAGGCAGCAGTTTTACCACAGATACAGACAAGTGATACCACCACAACCAACAGAAATACTGTGTCTGCTATACAATGAAACACAAGCTCATTTCGACCGATTCACTGACATAACACATTCATTATGACCCATTTAACAGATGCATCATTTTAAGTTAGAACAACTTGAACAGCAACAAACAATAACAATACAGTGAAATAATCAACGAACTACAATCATCTTAACCCGTTTAATGCCATTTTTTCCAGACATGAAAATATCCAAATGATGTGTCAATAGTAACAGTGTATATATATATATATATATATATATATATATATATATATATATATATTATTTATTTATTTTTATGAAAAGTGTGTGGAAAATTATGTTTCATGCTTGGTCACAATTGTGACCAGTGGGATAATGTGTGTACTGAATTAACATATGTCTGGAGTCATAAAATGTGTTATATATCTTAACCCACATTCTAGGGTTACTATTTTGCATAAAAACACTTATACAAAACTGAGAGGAATACTGAGATAAAAGAAAGATAAAAGATAATGTGTAGCAGAAATCTTTGTCATATCTTTATGCTAATATACTTTACTCACCTTTCTTTTGGAGCTTTGATGCAGTCATCATCTTCTCAAGGAGCAAACAGGAAATAAATGCTCATATTTAATTGAGACCCTTTATTTTTTCCATATTAGCAGGAAGTGCACTAAAACATCAGTCAGTAAAGTTTTTAGAGCTTTATAAATTAAAATATATATATATTTTTTTCATCTAATTTCTTTAAATAGATTAAACATCAAAAAAATCATTTCATCATATTCAGTAGTGCTGCATTTTTAATTGCACTGCTTGCGCGGGACGTTTGTGTGTCAGAGGTAACAACTAAAATTAGGAAACGGACTGTCCTAAATTACTGCTATAGTTCCATCATATTAATTCTAGAAAGCGTTTTTAAAATAAACCATAATATTTTCATAATTAGTATATTAGTCCCCCCCGCCCCCCGTGTTTCTAAGGTAGATCTTCTGTGTGTCATAGCATTTAAAGTCTGTTATCACCAGACTAAATGAAGCAACCTCTGCCAAAAGTGATCTGCATGTGTTCAATGATTAGAATATAAAGCTTAAAAAGCTTACAAAACATTTATGATAAACTAGTGCTGTGACTAAGAATCTGCCCTAAAATTAATGGTCGCTACTGTTAGGGAGGTGGGACAGTTGTGCTTGGGCTTGGTTTGTGGCAAACATCCCAAGTGTGAGTAATCCCTTAAACACTCCGGTTCTTCAGATCATGAATTGAAGTCAAGTTTTGTGTTGAAATGAGTGATGTTTTCACTTTAGGCGTCTGTGGTACCACTGAGGGGTCTCGTCATCTTCCTCTGCCTGCTTCATCTGTGTGTTCAAGGCATTCAGGGTGTGAACACTGTGTGTCTTGCAAAAATGACCCAGTATTTTTATGACAAGTGGGTACATTTGCACATGAAGTTGATGAATTAATCAATTTATTCAGTTTGAACTGTGCATGCAAAATTGAATGACAAAATGCACAAGGAACAAGGCAAATACAATATTTTATGATAATTGCAATAACCTTATGCTGTTTTGCCTTTCAGAGTTCAGCCAAAGACCAAAAATGGAACTGATACTCAGTATGCATTATCGATCTATCTCCCACCGGCTCATTGTGTAGACAGACGTGCTAATATCGAAAATAAGTTTGACGATGCTCAAGCAGCACAAGTAAAAGCGCTTCTCAATAACCATGCCAAATGTGAACTTTGTACAAAGCCAAAAAATGTCATTGCTTCACGGACAGTTCTAACACATGACAATAAAGTAGAACATTCTGAGCATGTTCTGCTCTATCCTGTAGGAAAGTCTCTCATGGACGAACTTCTAGCAAAGGCAAGACACGAAAGCTGTGTAGTGTTCTATTCGTACAACTCACCTTGTGTGGAAACATGCCTTCAGAGTGCAGACAATATTCTGGAAGGCCTTAGAAACTGGATAAATAAAAGAAAAGGCAAAATGAATGCCTTTGTTTTTCAAGAGATCTGGCAGAAGGACCTGGACGAGGATCTCGAAACAGAATTTAAAAGAATTGATGCGATAGTGCCTCTTTATCGGTGTATGAGAAACAGTGAAGAGATGAAATGCCGGAAATGTGTGGAGAATAATGTTATGGATTCCTTCTGTCTGCCTAATAGGAAATAAGTACTTTTGCTTTTTTTCTGCTTACATCAGTGATCAAACTGTGATGTGTTATTAGTGAATGATTTTCCTTTCATAACTTTCATTGAGGATTTATTCTGTTGGCCCGGCAAACACATTAGGATATCTATGCAATCTGTGCCTGATAAATGTATGTAATCACGAACGTATGCTTGTTTTTGCAAACAATAAATTCTGCTCATGCATATCTAGTTGATTTGGTCTTGACTGCTTCACAAAATATTCTTTTGACCAAACAGTGTGTCGCATGTGTTTATACTGAAAGTACGAAGCCAGTTGACATGGGAACGTATGAGGGTAGCCATAGAGACTAGGGAAGCACATGACCATGATCACATGAGGGTCACATGGCAATCACATAACAAGAAACGATGAAAACTATAGGCTTGTTTGAGATGCGCCTCACCTCGCCTGAAATGTAGGCGATAGTAGGCGGCTGCAGTGAGGGGAGGAGTGAAATAAGTGCAGTCAAGATGGACAGTTCTGACCTCTCGAAGTAGAACAGATACCTACGAGATCAAAGGCGGATATCGCGTTATCACTTGCTATTTATACGAAAGGCATATTTATCATCTGTTTTTACTTTAATACAAATGTGTATTTTAGATTTTTATAGAAATATGACAGCAATCACATATCTCGCGCAGAGATCGCACGGGCATAGTGTTTGGGAATAATTATGCATAATTTAAACACATAACCACATGATATTAGATTAAAATATAAAACATTTTAGAAAAGAACGTCAACATCACGGTTGTCTGAACCAATGAGCTTTAAGCTGTGTCCTCATCTAGGCCTTTCAGAAGTAAAAAAATTCAGAAGTAACCCCTTTGTAATCACTGACATTTTTCAAAAGTAACTGTAATTTAATTACACATTTTTTCTCAGTAACTGTAACTAATTACAATTACATTTATTTTATAATTAAATTACGTAATTCCGTTACACGTAACTAGTTACTCCCCAACACTGATTAATACTGATGTGTGTGTCGAGTTTCATGAAATTCTAAGCAGGTTAACTAACACTAGCGTCTCTATTCTTTTATCTATTTTTTTTTTTTTACAGCTGGCTCTATTCAGTCAGTTTTCTTTTTATATATCATCTAATAAAAAAAACTTGCTAGATGTACTGCGTTAGGCTACCTGAGTCTTGTGATAGCACTTGCATATCATTGCTCTTTTGTTGATTTTGATTGCTTCCATTTTCCTCATTTTTAAGTCACTTTGGATAAAGCTTCTGTTAAATGACTAAATGTAAACCTACAGCTTATCTGGTTTGCAGTGTTTTCTACCACATTAAAGGATGTGAATAAGGATTCAATTAAATTAAATGAAAAAATAATATTTTTGTAGTGTAACATTTAATGTAAAGTGTAGAGTAGTTTTAATGTATTACTTTATCCTAATATTTGTACTTGCTGTTAATTGCATCAAAGTAGCTTTTGAATAAGTCGCAGCATGCTTGAAATGATAAAAGCGCAATTTATATTCTGGAAAATACAGGCAACATATTTTTTTCTGCATATTTTTTTATTATTTGATTACTAAGATCCTGAATGTTACTGCATGTTTCAGTTGCTGTATATAATGACCAAAAGGACAAACATATGCTTATACAGAGTAAGCTAAGCGTCATGGGGCATTAGGAATTTCTAATCAAAGGGTTTCTGTGCATTTCGATTTAGTTTGTAAGTCTATAGTGTCATCTGAGCTCTTAATAATTCTCAACAATCCAATAACTCATGTACATGTAATAGATGTTTATCATACATTAACTGAATTTAGCACAAATTCTGAAACAAAAGCACTTATTTACATATAAAGACAACATTTTACAACACACCTACTGGGACTGATGTGAAACCTCACACTGGAATGACTCAGATATTTGTTGACAAGCATTTATTTTTAGCAGGATGTTTGTTTGTTTGTTTTAGTTTTATATTTAGCTCCTTGTTCTCCTCAGTGCATTCAGTTCAAATTCATTATTTAGCAAGATGATGGCCATTATTCTAATGGTGTAAATTCAAATTAAAACTACACATAAACTTTGAGCTACAAAGCCTGCAGAATGACAGTATGTGTAATTTTATAATAAATATTAGCAGCAACAGATGTTTATGGCATATTTTTCCGGTGTTGCGTTCTACAGACTCAACCTACAGAAGGCCTCATGTTTATATGTGGAAAGAAATGTGGTTTCATCTGTTGGGTAGATGGTTTGTGCATGAGGATGTGGCTGTTGCTGGTCGTTTGAGGTTAATGTCAATGTGTGTGTGCATGTCTTGAGGTGTGAATAACGTGGGTGCATGTTCTTGTGAATAGTGCAATAGTGAATAGTACTAATGCATTTAAAAATTGTTAGTTTCAGCAGAAGTTATTTGTTGCTTCAGCATCCCTTAGTTATTTCTGATAAGTTTTCACTGATCTTGCTATCACACTTAGGTCCAGCATCCTGTACTGTATTTTATTTTATTTTTTTAAGAAGAACATATGTTGGTCAATGTCAAAGAAACAGAAACAAGTGAATAATTAAAAATGCAATGTATGATTTACTGCCAGTTGTAATGCTTATAGAGTAATAATTTACTGCAAGTTTTGTGTATCATGCATAAGTGATGACTTGTTTTCATCCATTTCATACATACATTACTACCTCTAAATAACGGTCAATGGAAAAACATGGCCATGTTAGCCATGCTAACCAGCTAAACCCTGAACCCAGTGTTAAACTAGCGCCATCTCATGTACAAAACAAGGAGTTACCACTACAACAATAGGTTTGCTGTTAAAGGATGAGTTCACTTCCAGAGCAAAAATTTACAGATTAAGTACTCATCCCGTTGTCATTCAAGATGTTCATGACTTTCTTTCTTCAGTCATAAAGAAATTATGTTTTTTGAGGAAAACATTTCGGGAATTATCCCCATATAGTGGACTTCTATGGTGCCCACGAGTTTGAACTTCCAAAATGCAGTTTAAAAGCAACTTTAAAGGGCTCTAAATGATCCCCACTGAGGAAGAATGGTCTTATTTGGTGAAAAGATCAGTCATTTTCTAAAAAAATATATATATATATATATATATGGGGTGTAACGGTACACAGATGTCATGGTTCGATACGATTCGATTTCGGTACAACAGAAAAAAAAAAACAAGTTTACTATGCTAGGTTTCGTTTAATTTATTTTAAACAAAGTAGTACAAATTACAATTTTTTTCACCTACATGTGAAAATACCAAATATTATATCAAATTAATGTCATATATAGGCTATAAAATCTGAAGTCCATATATACGTACAAGGAATAAATAAATGAATATATTTAATTTAGTTAACTGATAGTCAAGGGAAAAAAATGTGCGACGCGTGATGTAGCTTATATTTGCTTAGTTTTAGTTCAGTTTTGTGGCAGAAAGGAAACTAAAATGTCAGAAAGCGATATTTTATTTGTTTTTGTTTAAGTTGATGTTGCTGATATAAGGAAACAGTTTAAACACAAAACATATCACTTCCAGGCTTCTAACATTGCTAATTTGACAGCATAAAACTTTATCAAAATAAACATCAATATCATATCAACAGTGGACCAAACATCAGCGCCCGCCTCACTGTGTCGCGTACTGTGACGGTTCGGTACGAATACATGTATCGTTACACCCCTAATATATATATATATACACATATATATACATATACACACACTTTCAAACCTCAAATGCTTGTCTTATCTAGCTCTGTGCATACATACCATTCAATAAAGTTAGGGTATGTCAAAAAAACTCCCATCTCATTTTCTCCTCCATCTTCAAGCTTGTCCTACATCGCTGTTTTACCTTTTTTGTTAAGAGCGTTTGATTTTCTTTGCATGTTCACGTTTTAATGCTCAGCCTAAATAAGGCAGGCTACACAAATAAAGTTTGTTCTTTCACCTCTTTACTAAGCCTGTTTGAACCAGTGCGGGCACAATAAAAACCACAAATATCAACACTGAATGTAAACCCAAAGTGTATTAACTACAAAAAAAAAAACCCAAAAAAACAAGAACACATGATATATACAATAAACGTATGTGCATGTTTTGTACTGTTCTTTAAAGTCCAATGTTGTGTGCAGAGGCGTCATGCCCATTGAAAGTGAGGGGGCACGTGCCTCAGATTTTTGAGCCAAGTGGATGTTAAATGCACCTTCCAAAAGACAAAAATAGCAGAATAATATTTTCTATATTTGATACAATCACACTGACTGATTAAATTGTTTGTGTCATATCATCAGCTAATAAAATCAAATCTCTGTTCGCTGGCTGGCGCTGAGCCAGAGAAAGACGCGTAATAACATCTGGCCCTCATCTTCAACAGATCATTGGAGCTGTGAAGTCCTTTCATGCTCCAAACACTCCACCATAATCCCCATCCCAAAGAAATCTAAAATTACAGGACTAAATGACTACAGGCCTGTGGCTCTAACGTCTGTAGTCATGAAGGCATTTGAAAAGCTGAAGGACATTACTGGACCCTTGCTGCATCTGCTTCAGTTTGCCTACAGAGCGAACAGGTCTGTGGATGATGCAGTCAACATGGGACTGCATTTTGTTTTGCTGCTATCTAGACAGCCTAGGGGCTTATGTGAGAATCATGTTTGTGGACTTCAGCTCAGCCCTCAACACTATCATTCCAAACTAGTGATGGGTCGTTCTTGAACAATTTGTTCATTTTGAATGAATATTTAATGTGACTCAGGAAGAACGAGTCGTCTCGGGGAGTGATTCGTTCAGTCGCACATGCGCAAAATCCTATTAGGTTCTGTACTGGAATTATTCACCTGTTTCGAGTCTTAAGGTTTTTGGAGTCGTTCGTTCATCTTATGGGGCTGTCACATGATGAACGAACGACTCAAACCCAAAAACTAAACAGATATGAGGCGAGATGAGCGAATCATAGACTAAAGACCCAGGTAAACAATTAATTCATCTTTTCTATTTCTTATAGCATTATAGTTTTGTCTTATTTGTAGTGCGATCAGTGTTTGTGTAAGCAGTAGATGTGTTAGGAAGATAACAGGTTTATATTTTGCTAAAATGAACAAATGAACAAAATGACTCAAAAAAAACTTGTTCATTTTGTTGAACAAGACTCAAAGGTCCAAGTTGGTAAAATGATCCAAAATTCCCATCACTATTCCACACCTTACTAAGTAATTAATAATTTTTATTTATTTAAATATTTATTTATTTATTTTTTTTAAAGACACACAAACATCAAGAATCCACCTATGAATCTCAACAATGGTGACAATCAAAAAAGCATTTTGCAGTGCATTCTGGGTGCCACCAATCAAAATTCATCCATGGCTCCCATAATGCACTGTGGCATGAATAAATTATGAGCTGAATTCTCTTAGTAATTTACTTTGTTTTCACTATTTTATTTATTTTTATGTGACTTTTAGTAGCTTGTTTTCTAATGATTAGAGTTGATCAGTTTCCAGAATATCCTGTTTGTCACCGTTGTTGAGATTCATACAATCTGAACATGTTATCTGAACAAATTTCAAGTTCTTTTATTTGATGAATATTTCAGGTTCACAGGGTTGTTATTATCAACAAAGAAAATTGAATTGTTTTAGGTTCAGTGTTTAAGGTCAAATGTTTGTGAAAACATAACCAACACCACATGATCATTAATGCCCAAGCCCTAAAAGGGTGTTTCCCTAAAGAATATTAGGGAAACATCCTATCGGATCCGTTAAAATTCTTACAACTACAAACTGAGTCTAAAAAAGAACAATAGCAAGAAAGTCTTCTACGACTTTCCTGACGGATTTTAATCTGTGGGCGGGTGAGTACTTCATGGTTATGTCTAGATTTGACTTTTCTTACCATACCTACATAATGAAGATGTGTATTTTATCTACACTGTAAAAGGTGATACACTATATTTACTCAATAAAATTGTGGCAACAGATTACAAGCAATATTATTCATTAAATTCAAAACATAAGAATTTATTAGAATTAGTCCAATGAGATGCTTACAAATTAGCCATTCAAAATGAGTAAAATTGTACAAAAAATTAAATAAAATTTAAACAAAAATATTGGTTTCATCGGAAACAACAACAACAAGACACTATGCTAATGAATACTGCTATACATGCCAGGCCAGTAGTTGGCAATCAAGAAACACCCTTCAAAAACTTAATACACATGAACATGACGTCATCTTTTTCACAAATTCATATTTTGTTTGCATGGAGATGATACAGGCATCATGTTCAAAAGCTTGTGTTTTCAAGCCCCCAAAGCAGAGTTATTAAAGACATCTGATGTTAAAAAACAGAGTAACTGAAGGAGAAAATATTTTTTATGTTACCATTACAGTGGTCAGTGAATTGAGTACTAAAGATGACAACTTTCTTCAGCATTAAAATAAAAAAAGCTGATTTCAGCTTTGCAAATATTCACAGACCTACTGTAGGAATTTAGAGCAACAAAACAGAAATCACAAGCCACAGAGACATAACTCAAAGCTCTGGAAAACAGTCAGCAGGTGCTGATGTCAAGTTGAGCTTTATTGTCCTTCTGTTACATGTGTGGACATACAGTGAAATGAAATGTAGTGTCTTCATAGAGGACCATGGTGCTACATAAATAAACATAAATATGAACATATACACACTATATGTAGAAACAATTTTTTTAAACCTATACGTTTAGCTGTACATATACTATAAATAATAGACTATACAAGTACTTTACATAATAACTGCATGATAATGTGCAGAATAGGTATTTAAAGGTTAAGAAGCAAATAGTGCAATCCCAGCAAACACAACGTTGTAAAAACGTTTTTTTTCACATTGTAAAAAGGTTGTAATAACGTTTTTTCCCAACGTATTTAATACGACAAATGTCAGGTTTTTTAAACGTTATACATTTTTTTCACAACGTTGCAAAAACGTTTTTATAACGTTTTTAAAACGTTGGAAGGAGCTGTAAAAAACGTTTTTGCAACGTTGTGAAAAAAACGTATTTATAACGTACTTACCACGTCCAAACTGGTACTTCGCATGCTGCCATCAAAATGTTTTCTTTACAGTGTTAAATCTAACTATTGATCCTATTAAAAGCACTTATTTACATTTCACCTTACCTTGTAGCATTGCTGACCTCGTCGGTTTTATAAGCCTAGGTTAACATATGTAGGCCTAATAATTTATACTACATAAAAATTATTACTCATCGTATTTATTCACATAATATATAAAGTAATGTGATATGGGTAGTTCACAAAAATAAATAAATAAGCCAAAAAACAAGACAAACGCATGAATATATACCAATAAAGCATAATGGTTTCAAATAAAGTACAACATATGAAAATTATGCAATGACTGGCAAATTTGAATATGAGTACAGAGTCCAAGAAATTTCAATGCATATTTTAACAGAATAAAAGCAACATTTCATTTGTAAAATGTATTCAATTTCAGCTAGTTACAAATTATTTTATTGCAGTTATAATAATAATCACACTGCAATCTTATTACTCGTTTGCACTAAAACTAATGATCATATTGTTAGATTTATTAGCACAAATTACACTGTAAAAAACAATAGAATCTACTCAATATAATGGGGTGAACTGATGTAACAATTTGCACTTAGTTTTTTGGGTAGATTCTATCCTATATATTTGAGTAAAAAATACCTGAATTTAACAGCTATGACAAACAAAAAAAAAAGTAGGTGAAGTCTACACAGCAAAAAGCCCAGTGTTAAATGAACTCTCCCAGGAGTTTGTGTTAAAATGAACACTGAAGCAGTGTTAGAGTTAATGAGGTAATTAAGTGATTCATTGAGTGATGATTGACCATTATTAAAGACGCCTGATGTTAATAAGCAGAATCACCAAAAGGAGAAAATCTAATTTTGTAAGTTGCCATTATAGTGGTCAGTGTTAGCATTAGTTTAGCTCTTTACCAGTAACTTCTTAATATTAGATTTTGTTTGGGTGTTGTAATTGAGTTATAACAGTCAGACAAACCAGAAAATAGAGTTGTGACATTCGCGAATGAACCGATTCTTTTGAACGGCTCATGAACATGAACGATGGGAGCCGTTCTTTCTGTCGTTCTTTTTTTCCTATGCGTGTTTCACACAGATGCACACAAATTAGCTCCTCTGCGAGACAGAACAGTGAGAGCAGGGGTGCTACTGTCTAACAGCATAATGATACCCAGATAGCAACATAATGTCGGCCCAGATCCGGCCCACATCTGGCAGATGTGGCATGATGATCTGGCCCACATGCAGCGTGGAATGATGGCACTTGGGTGGACCGCTCCTGTTTGCCAGATCTGGGCCAAAAGCAGGCCACAGCAATGCCACATGTCAGCCAAGAGCCACAACCTTAGATGAAATCAGCAGAAGATAAAAGACATTCAATCTCTGAAGATCTCAGAGGAGGAGATTTAAACAACCCCACAAACAGTATTACCAGCTTCACGCATTTCTGACCAGATTGACTTTATTTCTTTATTGAGAATTCGCACTAACATTAAATGTTCCACTTGAAGTCACCATGATAGTGATTAGCGTTTCCATTAATTAATTGGGCTCTTAACACTTACTTTTAAGCACGTTTTATTTGGCTGTTGTGAAAGTGTGATTAAATATTATCACATAACTGCCTGATTCACTGAAAGCATTTGAATGTAGTTGTGTAGTTCAATGCTCACACATTGTAAAACCTGCATTTTTGCTACATGAGTTGCAAAATTAGTTTTGAAGTAATTAGTATTGAAAATTTTGCATAAGGCTGACACACACAGATATCAGCCATCAGCATATGAATCTCAACAATGGTGACAAAACAATCAGATAATCGGATCAATTCTGGACATCACAAAAGGCTGCATAATTTATTCATGCTGTGATGCATGCTGGGAGTTTTGTACTGTGGTTCCCAACATGCATTGCATCTTTGCACTTTCTATTGTCACCATTGTTGAGGTTCACGTGTTGATTTATGATGGCTTCCCGGATTTTTTTTTAAACTGGTTTTGCAAAACTACAGACAGTTTTGTACTACAAATGAATTATTTCAGCAACATAATTGGAAAAGCCAAATGACAGTGAATCAGGCTATTTCATTCATACAACTTTCAATAGTTTTGTCAACACCTGATTTCATCTTGTTTTTATCTGTTACTGCTGAAGCGTTTTTACAAACACACCATCATAGCAACATACAAATATACACTTATATTAAAGTGTATAAAAGTAAAAAAGTGTTACGAGCCCAATTAATGGAAACACTAACCACTATTATGGTAGAGTAGATTTAAGCCTGTTAATTTGCAAAAAATAACTTCTGTAAAGTCAATCTGGTCAGAAATGCGTGAAGCTGGTAATACTGTTTGTGGGGTTGTTTAAATCTCCTCCTCTGAGATCTTCAGAGATTGAATGTCTTTTATCTTCTGCTGATTTCATCTAAGGTTGTGGCTCTTGGCTGACATGTGGCATTGCTGTGGCCTGCTTTTGGCCCAGATCTGGCAAACAGGAGCGGTCCACCCAAGTGCCATCATTCCACGCTGCATGTGGGCCAGATCATCATGCCACATCTGCGAGATGTGGGCCGGATCTGGGCCGACATTATGTTGCTATCTGGGTTTCCAGCGAAGATATGACAATCAAACAAAAACTTGATCAAGTATTTTTTTGTAACTGACCAAGTAAGAAACTTTTTCCACTCTATAAATCAATGCTCTAACTGCAGAAATAAAAGTACTAATTATGTTTTTTTCGCTGGGAAATTGGAAAAATGCAGCAATGCACTGTGATGACAGAGTAAGAAGCGTCTTAAATATTGTGACACTAACACCACCGAACACAACAGTGGCCAAACGTGATGTGTGGAGGGTTTTAATGATCTCACATTTCACTTAAACCATCAAGAAAAAAACAAAAAAAAAACAAAAAACACTGATCACTGTTGGTAACTGCTTTCAATTGAAAGTAGCTTAACCCTGGTGAAAAAAAGGCATGTTTTGATGCTGGTTTAAGCTGGTCCTTAGCTGGTTTATTCTGGTCCTTTGCTGGTTTATGCTGGTTTTAGCTGGTCATGTTGCTGGTCAAGGACCAGCATTCAACATACTGGGTGAGTGCATAAAGCTGCTAGCATGCTAACTAACATATGTAAGCATTAGTTGCTGAAATGACGATCTGTTGCGTAAGATCACGTGAGGCGCTCCCTCCGTCATGATAATCTTAATAATATCTTGTAGTGTGTGATGCGTGTAAGGCCTCGGCCCGGTTAAAATCAAAATGTTCCTAACAAACTTTGCCTTTCACCGTCGCCTTTCACCTGAGTGCGCTCTCACTGGCGTTCCCGGCTCGACCAACTACGCGATTGTGCCATCCAGAACTCTACAGAACCAGCTAAAGCTTCGTGAAACTTTCAAAGTCTTTGCGCCCCGCAACTCCGACTTTCAAAGAACTTCAAGCTCATCACGCTCGGCAACCAAGCAACCAAACGAAGCTTGAACTGGCCGTACTGCATGAAACACCGAATAACGGAATCACAGAGAGCATCATCCGTGTAACCAAGCAACCAACCGAAGCTTCATCCAGCCTCGCAAACTGTCTAATCACCACCGAAGGCTTCCCAAAGACGTCATCCAAAGAACCAAGCAACCAATTAGGAGTGGCGTGATTCCCTCCACTAAGACGAGCCCACCGAGGAAAACCCGAACGCAAGTAAAACAAGGTCTCCTTAATCTCTTGCTGAACTGGTGCTAAATGTCCTTAAGCAGCTAAAAGATAAAGCTCTGCTTTTATGGTTTTCTCAGGTTGCAATTTAAGAACTACTTAAGACTCTCATTCCCTGAACCGTATGCATGTGTATGTGTATATGTGTGTTTAATTGTTAGTAGTTTAGTTCATGTATCTTAGAGTAGTTCAAAAAATTCTGGTTTCATTGAAAAGAACATTGTCTTGTTTTTCTGTTCATAAAGATATTGCCTGTGCCTAGATGTTGCTACCTAGCTCATAACGAACAAATATTTTGGTTTATATTATAATCCGATGGCCACAGGAATAATATAAACATCCAGAGTTGGTAAAATATCCTAAGTGAACGTTCGGTGGACGAACAGTTGATAAAAATGTAAATTACTAACTTTGAATCAGTTAATCAAGTTGATTCCGAATCCTTTGGATTCGATTCTCAATTGAATCACTTAAAGTTGACCTAAAACCCTACATGCGCCACAATTTTCAAATCTTGTAGTGTGTACATGTTTAAGATTTCAGGGAAGATAATCTGCAAAGATTCTCCTTATGTGTGTGCCGGAACCAGATTTCATAATCAAACAGGATTTTTAAAATCCTGTAGTGTGAGCCCGGCTTTACCAGATAATCCGTGCTGAACATCGGGATTTTTGCTCTGAAAATCAGGGCAAAATTGGGCTAAAAATCCGGTAGTGTGAGCCCGGCTTTAGAATTTTGAGGAAAATAATGAATTTAATTCATTTTGGAATAAGGCTGTAACATAACAAAATGTGGAAAAAGTGAAGCGCGGTGAAAACTTTCCTGATCCACTGTATTTTCATTGTTTTCACACAACAGTTGCACTAGTGACAAACATGCAGTTTGTCATGATGTTCGTGCACGCAACCTCAGCCTAGGGGCAAACACAGCTTCAAAAAGTAACAGTATGCAAACAACAATATGCAAACTCATTGATAACAACCTGAAGATATCCAGTCGTCCATCCTATCCTCATTTTGGATGAAACAAAGAACACTGTGTTCTTTCACTTTCTTATGCATTTACTTTCATTTTAAACGTATTTAAATAATAATAATTATTATTATTATTTTTTTAATTATTTGTAAATTATTTATTAGTTAAATTTAATTATTTACATTAAATTAATGAATTACTTTGTTTTTTGGACAGGGGTTTTTGCTCAGTTCTTTCTTCATGAAAATAAAGCTGTTGAGCATTTTTAGCTTTATTTTAACCTTTTAATCTTAAACATCATATATTCTAGATGCAGCACTAAGCTGTACTTAGCTATACCAAACCGGTTCTGGTAAGACAGCAGCTTCTAAGGGTTCTTTTCATCTTATTCAAAAGTCGGTTAAAAAAAAAACAAGGCTATAAAATAAATACACAAGAACAGTGCCAGTGCAATCCTAGGCTATGGTATAATTATCTCTGGCCATTCAACAATGTAATTCCCAAGAGACCAAATTATATCTAAAAAAAAAAAAAAAAAAAAAGTGTACAAAAATCCACCATACAAAAATAATGCAGAGTCCACAGACATAAACAGACTTACAGATGACCAATGTTGGTCAAGTTACTCTGGAATTAAATGACTGATTACTCATTCTGAAAGTAATGAAGTTATAGTTCTGATTACTTTATTTCAAAAGTAATTAGTTACATTACTAGTTACATTACTTTTTTCTGTATGTCCATGAAATTTACATGAAATAGTACGTTTTGTGTTGCCTAGCCACAACATTCCAGCTCAAACGCTCCTGATAAATATTTGAAGAGTTCAGACGCAAAACCAGCTAAAAGCCATCTCGGTCAAAAATGAGATGATGATATTGAGTGAATGCTCCTGACACACATTATAAGTCCATCAAATACTTTTACTTCAAACTCGCTAAATTCCACCCTCAGCCCAATCAGAAGTACCAGTACTTACATAGAAACCTATACAAAGTAGCCAGAAAGAAATTCTAATTTCAAAGAAATACATCAGATGGATTTTGAGGCTTTTACATTTGAACTCTTCATTTGTTATTAAAGGATCAACATTCTCAAATCAAATCAAAAACTTTTATTTTCTAACTAAAAGCAAGCATAGGCTGCTGCATGCATGGTTTAACATGTCAGTTTAACATGTCAGAATGCCAGCAAAGAGGCTGCCTTTATCTTTAAAGAGACATAGAAACTCATGTCTCGCCCCCAAGGGGCTTCCTGAGATTCGATTCATCCACTCAACTATCATGCACATTCTCTGAGTTAAAGCTCCCTACCTCAACCTGGGACGAAAGACCCAGAGATCGAGGAAATTGCTCTTTTTGTGAAAAGGTGGGGCGGCAGCGATGGTACAGCCCCCCGGCCCTCCCCCGGGGGTGGGGGCACAGATGTCAAGAGTCCCCCAAAGAGCAATCCTCAACTTTTGATCAACATGTATGTTAATAGGAATCCATCAAGTCTCTGTTGGATTGGAGCTGACCCCCTGGAAGCTTTCAGGGAGTGTCTGGACAAAGTGTTCAGCTTGCCCAATACTGGAAGGGTGATAGGGTGCAGAGCGGATGTGTTGCACCCCATTTGACTTCAGAAAGAATGAGAACTCTTTGGCGCAAAACTGAGGGCCGTTATCACTGACAATGATGTTAGGAACACCATAACGACTGAAAAGACCCCATAAGATTTGAATAGTTTTGTTTGTGATAGTACTGTCCATGATGGAGACTTCAGGCCATTTGGAGTGTTCATCAGCTACAATAAAGTACATATGGCCTTCAAAGGGACCAGCAAAATCCACATGAATCCTTTCCTAAGGATGAGTTGGCCAAATCCATGGGTGAAGCGGTGCAGGACAGAGAGCATTTTGGATACGCTGACATGACTGGCATGATTTGGATTGCGACTCGATCTGTCCATCAATATCTGTCCATCGATACCTGGCCACCAGACGTAGCTACGGGCCAGATGTTTCATCCTTACCACCCCAAGATGACCTATGTGTAAATCAGCTAACACCCGGTGGTGGAGTTTGGGAGGTACAATAACACGACTCCTCCACATTAAACATCCTTGTACCACCGAAAGCTCGTGACGATGAGTCAAGAAAGGTAGCAAGTCTGTGGGTATACCTTTGGGTTTTGGGAACCGTCCAGATGAAACCATGTCCAGCACAGATGACAAAGTGGAATCCGTTAAGGTACCACGTTTAATTTTAGCATTACTGACAGGCAGGGTGGCTACCCGATTGGCATAGAACATGTCCACTGTGTCCATTTTCTCTGTGTGTGTCACTGGCAATAGTAGACGTGAAAGTCCATCTGCACTGGCACTGCTTTCTTCAGTGTTGGGCAAGCTACTTGGAAAATGTAGTGAGCTAAGCTAACAGTTACTCTTCATTAAATGAAGCTTAACTACACTACAGCTACAGCAACATGGCAAAAGCAGTTTACTACATCTAAGCTATTTTTTACATTTTCATTTTTCTATTGAACCAACATCATACCAAGTCAATGCTCTCTCAGTGATCAATTAAATTGTCAGTCATACAGGCATAAAAGTCCAGTTTAATTGTTTATTCAACCACTCTTCCAAACCAATTTGGCAACAAAAATCAGTATAATGTAAAGGGCTGGGTTTATCTCATATTTTGGTGGGTTAGGGGGGGGGTTGAATTCTTTCTTGAAAAACATTTTTTTAAAAACAATGGCACCTGTTTCAGAATGTTGAATGAATAAAACAGGGAAACATGAAATTTTTAAATAAAACAATTTATACATATAAGTGAATAACATATGAATGGGTGTTTGTCAACTGATTGCATGCCATCAGAGTTTACAGTGTTGACAGCTTCGTAAAAAATAGCCTAATGGAAGTGCTGTAGTTTTGCTGTATATAGCTACTGAAATATGACAGACCGCACAAAAACAGCACTTTAATTTACTGCCATTTTTAAAGATAGTAATTGATTTCATGAATACAAGACTGTGAATAAAAAACAAGTGCCAAATGTAAGCCAGATTTGGCCCAGACCCTGTTACTATCTGGGAAGCAAAGCTAAATTCTATTGTAAATTTGTTAACTGACAGTAAGAATATTTAACCGAATCAAGCGGCTATTTTCGTTTGCCAGCGTAATGTTATAATGTTCCGACATTATTTCCCTCACTCCACAACAAATCCTTTAACTTTAACCGTATTCAGAACCAAACGAGGATGAAAAAATAAATACATAAATTTGGCTAAACAATCCAAAACAAATGTAAAGCGAAACTGAAAGTAAAGTTGGGCTTATGTAGACTACCTCTCTCGCCACAAATACAAATGTTTCCATATCTGCAATGTATTTGAAGCGAAAGTATTATGCATTGGGTAAGCTTTGTACTTCATACACGTCGACGGAAAATATCATGATGAGCAAAAATGTGCCACGGGACCGGTGTTCACGCTGAACTGCACGTAACACACACTATTTAAATTGACTAGTGTAACTTTTGGGTGACTGTGTTTTATTTTTCAAATGAACAGGCCGCAGTGATAGTGCGCGATCAAACAGCTGAATAGCATATTCCGTTATTTTGGTCACAGTAAAGGCATAATTCGATACTGCAAAGTTCAAAGCAGTTTGAAGTGTCAAGAATATTAGCAAAGATTATTAGTGATACATAGTGAGTGTTTGGAATCCCCAAGAGAACTTGGTCCATCACTTTCTGAAATAACACAGGAGCTGGGGCAATCCCAAAGGGAAGACAGTTATAGCAAAATAGCCCTTTTTGAGTGGATATGGTGAGTAATTTCCTCGACTCCTGTGCCACTGGCATCTGCAAGTAAGCGTTCGACAAATCCAGCTTACTGAATAACTGATCACCCGCTAGAGATGCAAAAAGATATTCTATGCGTGGAAGCGGTTAATGGTCCACACAAATGGCTGGGTTGAGTGTCACCACACAGTCTCACTGAACCATCTTTCTTTATTACTGGTACCACAGGTGTGGCCCACTCACTGTACTGTATTGGTGAAATCACTCCCATCTCTGTTAAACGTGTCAATTCAGCCTCTACTTTTGGTCGAATGGCATATAGTACTAGCCTTGGTTGATAGAATTTTGGAGTAGGATCAGGCTTTAGCCTAATTTTTGCTTCAATTTCTTCCATAGTGCCCAATTTTTTTCCAAAAACTTTGGAGTGTCGCTTTAACACCATTTCTATAGTGTCTGCAACTCCATGCTTGACTGTTTATGTCTTGCCAGTTAAATTTTTATAGATCTCAACCGTTCTCTACCAAATAATGGTGGGGCATCACTGTTAACCATGTACAATGGCAATCGTGCAGACTGATTATTTAATTTTACTGCTACATTGATGACCCCTACTGGTCCTAGCACTTCTCCAGTGTATGTTTTTAAGATAACGTCGGTCGGCTGCAGTGGAATGTGCTATAAGACATAAGCATATTTTTCTCTTGAAATGATCAACACTGCAGCATCGATATCTAATTCCATCTCAATCATTTTTCCTGCAGTTTCTGGGGTTATACAAATGTGTGCGAGTTGCTCTGTTTTGGTTATCGTATACAGTGACATTTCCTTCTCTATATCTGTACTCGACTCACCACTTTGTTTTTCTCCAGCATCCAGATGATGTACCCATCTCTTATCCCTTTTACTCAGTCTTTTATATGCCTTGAACTTTTTCTCATGCTTTCTTTCTTTCTCAAAGTTTCTTTTATTTCTGCACATGTGTCTGATGTGGCCTTTCTTTCCACATGAATGGCAGTTTTGATCCTTGTACCAGCAGTCCTTGTCCGTGTGGTTTGTTTTCCCACATTTCTTACAATCGCGTCTCTGTTTTGGTGAGGAAACATGCATTGCATTCACTTTCAGGGATGTGCTGAACTACTGTGTGATACTTTTGTATCACTTCATTGCGTAATCCACGAACAAATCTATCCCTTAGAGCATCCTCCAAATGTGTACTGAAGTCACAGTGTTTAGAGAGTTGTTTTAAAACAGCTACATACTGTGCAACCGTCTCTCCTTCCTCTTGATTGGGCTTGTGGAAACGGAATCGTTCTGCTATTATGAGGGGCTTTGGCGAGAAATGTTGCGTTAGCGTTGTAACAATCTCCTGACATGTCTTTGGTCCCGGTTTAGCCTGTGCGATCAAGTTACGCAGAAGACTGTACGTTTTAGTGCCCATAATGCTTAACAACTCTTTTTTTTTTTTGTGAAGTGTTCAAACCGTTCAATATATGTTGTCCACTGCTCAATGGCCTCGTCAAAAGCATCAATATGCCCGATAGTCGCCATTCTCTTTGTGGATTATCTTAATTTGATGTCCTGTTGATTGTCGTCTATGTTTTCAACAATGTGTACTCAGTTTCATCAGAAAAGTATGCTGGTTTAGATCATCTACACCAGTATACATGGTAAAAGTAAATATTTCCACTCCTCGTCGGCAATTTTGTTGTATTTGTCTGAATATCAATGTATTCTATGGACAAAAAAAACAATGGAGGCCGAGTGCACGTAACCACTTTTTCTCGTTTACTTAACCATGATTCAGAATTAACCCAATTCTGAACACAGAATACATAACAATAGTGAGAACCTAACTATTATTGCCCATATGAGAACAGCCGTAAAAGAGCCCCTTTGAGCAGATAACTCATGGTTTGAATGGTTCCCAAATCTGTGAGAAAGTCGGGGACATTGGTTGTCATACAATACTACCAATAGTGGTAATAGAAATGTTAATTCTGATGTGCCTACCATGGATCATTGAGTGTGTATCCAGCTTAGTAATGGAGACTAGTACAATCCAGCATGTCGTATAAACTGGTTAAAATGTCCAATTACCATGATGATCAATTCCTATATCCAGAACAGAGATTCAATGATGACATGACAAGTGAAAGTTAGAGTTAAGTGCATTAATTAAGCCACATTTCTTCATATTTTGGTATCTATAGAGTAGCTGGGGTTGGACCTAGTGGCAGTCGATGCCTCAGGTAAACACCTGATAGCAGAATATACTCTAACATTGTCAAGAACGCAGTAACAGTGTTTGCTTCTTAACCTGGATCCCAGATAACAAATCTGTACTTGAATACAATACTTTGCTCGCTAATACTGAAGGGAATTTCCGCACAAAAACAGCCTTAGCATTAGTTTCCACTGGTCAAGAAGAGTGAGCATTTAAAGTGAAAATCTGACAAAGAGCATAAGTGTCATGTATAATGATTGGTCGATTCTGATTCTATTCTGTTTGGGTTTTTTTTTTTTGTTATCAATATATGATAAAATAAAAAAAGTGAGGACATGAAATGGAATTCTTTAATTCTATGAATTCTTTAATACATTTTAGGTAACCGAATAATGAGGATATAAAGGGTGTTGGCGTGTGACAGAAAGGACCATCATTCAAGGATATAGAATATGATGAGTATGTCTAAGAATTAAGTCTCAGAATGTGAAATACCACCACTGAAATGCCATCATTGGCCTAGAAATAACATTCTGAGAGATGCAGCTATACAAAAGAAACACTGCCCTCCATTCACTGTCAAACACTCTGCAGCATCTACCATAGGCCGGCAACAGCCTATGACGTCATTACCGGTGCGACCACAATATAAAAGGGTGGTGAGAATACGTCATCTGCTTCTTTGTCTAAAGCTTTGGGCAGAAGTACGGCGAAAGAGAGGGCAGTGTTTTGTTCCCTTCTCAGGGCTTCAAACGATCCCAAATGCAGTGGTAAACGATGATCGGTTATTTTCATAAAAAAAATACAATTTATATACTCTTTAATTTCAAACGCTCATCTTGTCTGCTCTGCCTAAACTCTGTGTTATACTGGCTCAAGACAGTTAAGGTATGTTTAAAAACTCCAATCATATTTTCTCCCTCAACTTAAAAAAATGATTTCAAAATCATCCTACATTGCTGCAGAAGTACCAACCCAGTCTTTGCAAAGTGAACATGCAAAGAAGAAAAGAAGATCAAGTACCCTTAACAACAAAAATGGTAAAACATCTACAGTATATAAGACGATGAGAGGACTGGGCAGAGATACCAAGAGCCATTACAGGGTTTCCGCGGGGCATTAAAAAGCATTAAAAGTAATTAAATTGATTTTGCGAAAATTAAGCCCTAAAATGGCATTAAAAAGCATTAAATTGTTTTATACGGGCATTAAAACTTTGGATAGTGTTAAAGAAACAAATATTATCAATTTATCTTGAATATAGCCTGTATAATTAATAACTTTGATTCACTGTCGCGAAGTATGATAAACACGGAAACAGTTTGGTAATTGCTTCTGGCCGGTCCGAAATTGTGTGACACAGACTTTTTAAGAGCGGCGACTGTGATGTGGAGGGGAAAAAATAAAGCAGAAAAATGTGAAAGTGCAAATTCCAGAAAACGTGGCTGGAGGATGAACAATTTAGGACATGGTTGTGAGGAAGATTTTATTAACTAAAATATAAAGGAATCATATCCAAATTATTTTACTATTATAGTTATGCAGTTCTACACTATATTTTGCTGGACAAGCACATACGGTTATTGTTAGGGGCCCACCGGTGAAGCCATAGTATGGGAGATGGTCGAGCACAGCATGCCCTTATTTGGAGAGTTACTAGTAAAACCAAGGTATATGAAACATCTGTCTCCCCCATAGTGTTTACTTTAGGGACCCCCCAATAATTTAGGTTGACATGCTTGCGTGAGAAGACCAGTATAAAAAGCTGTCCTCAACCAAGTAAAGATCAGTTCTCTATAGACAACTCGGCTTGTTTGTTTCGGCAATAAAGTCTATCTTTTTGCATCAAAACCCAGTACTCAAGAGTAATTCTTTGACGGGGAAGAGGGGAAACCACAACAGAATTGGCGTCACAAACAGGATTTCGAAAGGACAGCGAGGTGGACCATGGCGAGCAGACTCTGGACGAGCAACACAACAACTTGGCCAAAGGTAAGCAGTTTTGCTTATATAGTTAGGTTGTGTTGTTTTCC
>NW_026129681.1:15910-40570 GCF_022985175.1 Labeo rohita | reverse complement strand
AACATAACATTTAAAAGTTGTATCACTGTAGCTATATTCAGTATGTAAATACAGTTAGAAAATGTGAGAAATGTTTGTTAAATACAATAACATTTATCATATGCTGTCATATTTATAATTTTATGTAGATTTGTAAAGTCACAATTTTGTTATAACATATTATACTGTTTTGATCTGTTTGCATTAGTTACTATTTACTGTTTTGCATATTGTGATTTTTGGTGTATTAAAACTAGGGTCACTTCAGCCCACAAACATCATTCATTGTAATTATTAATTATAATATTAGTACATGGAATACACAGCAATTATAGCACATGTACATCTGCAAGATGTCTGTTAAAGATCTCTTGATCTGGAAAGCATCTGCTGTGTACAAACATCTGACAGACGTCTGTAGGATGTAAGTTTTACATACATTCTAGATCATAAACATCTTAAAGACATCTAATAAACATCTATTTGACATCTGATAAGAATGTCTTACCAAATATTTTAAAAGTTAAAATGAAATGTGACAGTCTTATAACCCATTGATGTTTGTCTGTTCTTACCTTTCCAGTTCATCTCCACACATTCCTCTGTGCTAGTGTACATGTGGTTGGGCTCACCACGTGTCCAAATTTGAAAATCCCAGAAGGATCCATCAGTCCAAAGAAATACACCAGACTGAGAGAATGAGATTTTAAAGAAGAAAAAATAAATAGTGTGGGCATGTAATTGAAAAACAGGAAATAACAATTTAATAATTTCTCTTTGCTCTCCCTATCTATGAACCTCTTCACACCTCTGTCTTATTTTGGGTGCTTGAGATTCTGACTTCATGAAGGCTCAATAAAGTTATCATGAAAGTTGTTACATCTGTCACTTTGCATCATTTTAATTTTCACAACCCCTTCTTTTTCTCTCACATCTCGTTCTCAGCTCTTCATCACATAAAAGCTGGCCTAATGTGGCCTCATGGTGAAACAAAGCAACGTGTATCACAACATAATGCATTAGGTTGCATGAAGCATTAGTTCTTCTAATTTCCCATTCACTATTACTGTACTGCTAGAACATAAAAGCGTCAGGAATTGTGTCTTGTTTGTTTTATGCAATTCTTTGCACTTCTCTCTTTGGCTTTATTGCTGGTCTTCTTTAAAATATATCATAGATAAAGGTTCATGATACTGCTTAAACGTATAATAATTTATTTAGGTACGTACGTTCAACGTTACGTCGAGTGACGTATTTGGGGTCTCACTTGGGAACCCAGTCATCTCTGAGCTAAAGAGAAAAGGCCAATGAAAATTGGCAAGTGGAATTTGCATGCCAAGAACAACGGGTTGGAGGTGTCTAAAGTGCTTTCTCCTGAGCGTTTGCGGCTTGACGATTAGTTTCTGGGTGCTGGCAATGACGTTCCACCTCACTCCACCCCAGTACTTTTCTTCCAGAGGTGCATGAGGAGCTTACTAGTCCAGTAGGCCCAGAGCGCCATCTCTGGTTGAACCTGGCACAGATGAGTGATGCCAACAAAGTACGCTTTCTCGAGACACCAATTTCCCAGGCAACACGGTCGAGGATTTTGCCCAGCAGTTCTCGGCGGTTCAGAAACAGACAGAGGCAATCAAGCACATCTTGTGTGAGTCCACCAAGTCGCCGGGTGCCAGGCCTCCATCTGCCCATCGCTGAGGGCACCCCCTGCGGCCTCTACACCTGCTCTGCCCCCTGCAACATCTAAGGAGGCAACCCCTCAGCCAGGGCCTCGAGCTGGCCGCAGGAGAGTGGCTCAGGGCCCTGCTAAAAATACCTGCAAGACTACAAAGAGGCCCTGACACTCAGAAAAGTGTCAAGTGAGACCCCAAATACGTCACTCGACATAACGTCTTCATTCATTCCTTCAGGGAACGAGGGTTACATGCGTAACCTAGACATTACTGTTTTCGCCCTCTAGTGATTTAAAATAAAATGGCACTCATGCGTCTTAAGGAAGAACATTGTTTTGATTATGCTTCGGCACTGCTCCTGTGCGTGGATGAATGTGGTTTGAGTCACTATTGTACCCTTGCATACAAGACATCGTATTAAAACAGACAAGTAATCAACGGTTTATAAATGGTGAGAATGATCAATGGCAGATTTTTCTTGTTCGTTTATTGTGACAACAAGCGTTCATCTTCACACTAGCTACTTCCACACCACACACGAGACACAGTAGCCACAGAAACTTTTCTCTGAGTATGCAGTAGCATGTTTACCCACTACGCAAAGCATGCAACTCCCAAAGCTGCTATTTTAATAATATTATTTATTGTTTTCTGTTTTGTCCACGAGGTGGCACTGTGCCAGGCTTACTTTCAGAGGGAGAATTCTGACCCCTATCACCCTGCCCCCACTTTTTATTAATTTATACTGCATATGTATCGGCCCCGCCCACACTTTCTTTCTCTCTTTTTTAAATTACCTGCTTGAACTTCAGCAGTTTAAAGTGGTTTAATGGACACTTTGTCTTCAAAAACTGGAAAATTCTAACAGAAAAATTAAAGGAAATTTTATGTTCCAAAAATGTTTCCTTACTGAAATGACAGTGAGTTTGGATTGCACGTTTGTTTTAAAAAGATGGCATTACGTTGTGTTTGTGTGTTGCTGTCACGCTCAGTCACAACAGACAAAAGGGGTAAAGTATAACAAGTGAGTTTATTTTATGTACTCAACGTAAACAGGTTCTCTGCAGGTAAATATCCAGGTAAGTATTAAAGCAAGTAAACGTCAACAGGATCACAAATCAAACAGGATTCCGCAGGTAAGTGTTCAGGTGAGTATTAGTGCTGGTAGATGTCAACAGGATCACAAATCACACAAGTTCTCTGTAGGTAAATGTCCAGGTAAGTATTAGTGCAGATAATAGAAGTATACTCAATCTGTAAGGCATTCATTCGAGAAGCAAGGCAGACAAAGTTCGTTCTTCAAAAGGGCACGCGAGTAGACATGCAGGCAGATGATCCAGGAATGACAGAACGTATCAACCTTGAGCTCAGCCATCGAATGAATGGCTGAGCGATACTTTTAAAGGGAGCTGCTGATTGTGACCAGGTGCTAGTAGTCCGGTGATTGCGAGCGAGTGACTGGTGCTGAATCAGGTGCGGGTGATTGCGTGCGTTCGGTGGAGACTGGTCCAGGGTCAGGTGAGTGTGACGGTGTGACAGTTGCCTTTGCTGGCCTTCAGATTCCACTAATGAACTGTAAATCACCAACATGAATTAAAATGTGTTTCCCCATTCTGTATCCCACTCCCTGAATTCAGTTTTGTGCTTAATATGAGAGTTCTATTTAATATTAAGGTATTCAAGTATAGCGGGATGAATATCCGAGTTATCTGAGTTAGGCTATCTATTTATCCTAAGCCTTTATGTATGCTATTTCTATTTGGTTTAATAGCTTATGGTAAAGAATTTTTTCTATAAAACTATTTTTTTCCCTTAACACAAGTATATGCACTGTAAACTAGTTAGATTAAGGACAGTGACTTTAAATCCATCTTTTCCCTGTAGTTGTACATTTATGATGGTGATTAGACGTTCCTGTTTTCCAGGGAACGAACCTACAACCTACAAATACACTGTAAAAAACTTGACCAACATAACAGGCAGGTTATCTGAGCAATCATGTCATAACTACTTTCAACAACAGCGCTCTAGCTGAAAAGATGAAATAGCCAAGCTAAAAGTTAGACCTACTTGGTTGTGTTATGCTACCTTGAGCAGAACGCTATTATAATAATTATCAAAAGAGACATTGATTTCAAGGTAGTCAAACTATTTATGTTAACTCTGATATGAATGAATAATATAAATATAATAAAAAAAATTATAAAAAATAAATAAACATTTACACTTTTACAATTAGCTGAAAGCACATAATTGTGCTCAAAATGAGCTTAAAATAAAAAATAATAAGCCTATAATTAGGGATAGTACAGATACATTTCTAAAACAAACATAACATTTAAAAGTTGCATTACTGTAGCTATATTCAGTATGTAGATACAGTTAGAAAATGTGAGAAATGTTTGTTAAATACAATAACATTTATCATATGCTCTCATATTTATAATTGTATGTAGATTTGTAAAGTCACAATTTTGTTATAGCATATTATACTGTTTTTTTTTTTTTGAACAATGTGTTTATTGTTTTTAATTATGCAAGACAGATAACAGAGAAACACATTTCAATTTCGTCACAATTATTTCCCACCCCAACAAGAGAACATCACTCTCTTCTCCCCTATAGAAATACACAGAATTCTCTTACAAGAGACAATTTAAATGCAAAACGAATATTGCAAGGTACCCAAAAACTAAATATACATTACTGTACTTTACACATAAAAGTTACATTTTCCAACAAAACAAAATGAGACAAAAAAAAACAAAACAAAAAAACAACATTATACATAGTTACACCTCTTGTAATAAATGACCAATATTATTGTTGTTAATGTAGTAATTAAACGGCTTCCATATTTCTTCATATACATCCATTTTGTTTTTAATAAAATATGTTACTTTTTCCATGGCCATACACTGTGCCATGGCATTAATCCAAGTTCCAATAGATGGTGGATCAGGCCTTTTCCAACTAAGAGCTATCATTCTTTTAGCTTGTAATATAGCATAATCTATAAATTTGCGCTGCTGAAGATTTAGTTTAAGGTTCTTTGGATATAGATGTAGCAAAATCATTTTTGCATCTAGGGGAATATTCAGGGGTACAATTATCTTTGTAATATTAATCACTTCCACCCAAAAGTCTCTAATAATGTTGCATTCCCAAACACAATGCACAAATGACCCTTGAGCCTCTCTGCATTTAAAGCATGCATCAGGAATATTTTTATTAAACCTATTTAGTTTGACAGGAGTTATGTAAGTCTGCATCAACCAGTTATATTGAAGTAGTTTTAGGCTAACGCTCCCTAACTGTTTCTGAGAATTTTTACAGACTTGTCTCCATTCATCCTCAGATATATCCTCGTTCAATCCCATCTTCCATAATTCAAGTTTCGGTGTTGTTGATTCAGTAGACCCTGATACAAGCCAGTTGTAAAAAACTGATATTAATCCTTTGTTATTGCATTTCTTAGTAATTAATTCCTCCAAAGAAGAAAGTACTGGCAAGTTTAATGATTGGTTCTGCCTAGAAAGAACAAAACTCCTTATCTGTAAGTATTTAAAGAAATGTTTTCTTGGAATATTATACTTAGTAGATATCTGCTCAAATGACATCAACGTTCCCTCCTCAAAAAGATCACTAATTTTGCTTAATCCCTTTTCAACCCACAACCGGAATCCTGAGTCCTTCGTGCCTGGCTTGAATAATGTGTTGCCCCAAATGGGACTATACTGGGATAAAGAGTCAGCTATTTTCATGTACTCTCTAACTTCATACCATACTCCAATCATATTACAAACTATGGGGTGCTTGGTGACTGTTTTCAGTTGTTTAAACTTATCTGAATATATATACAAGTTTAAAGGTAACGCAAAACCACATGACTCCATATCCACCCAGGATGGTTTATTTTCGGAGGAAAAATAAAACATTATTGTTCTTAATTGTGCAGCTAAATAGTACCAGTACAGGTTGGGACATTTTAACCCTCCAGTGTCAAATGGAAGATAAAGAAGAGAAAGACGAACTTGAGGGCATTTCTTGTTCCAAATAAATTTCCTGAATAATGAATTAATCTTTGAGAACACTCCAGCTGGTGGCGCCAAGGGGATATTTTGGAATAAATACATGAATTTAGGCAAAATATTCATCTTCAATATATTTATCCTTCCTATCAATGAAATTGGTAAAGATAACCATCTCTCCAGATCTTTAGATGTTGATTCCATTATAACATTATAATTTGTAGAAATTATATTTTCTAATTGGGGAACAATTTTGATACCCAAATATGTAAAGCTGGGTGATAATTTCAAGTTAAATAAATGTGATGTATTTGGACAGCTATCTTTATTAAGCAGCAATAACGATGACTTTGATGTGTTCACTTTATAACCCGATATATTTCCGAATTGATCGATCAGATCTAAAAGTGCTGGAAGAGAGGTGTTTAATTGTTTTAGGAATAACACTACATCATCAGCGAATAAAGCTATTTTATGTTCCTTGCCACCCATTTTAATCCCTTGTATGTGGTTGTTCGCTCTTACGGCTATTGCTAGCGGTTCTATAGCCAAAATGAATAAAAGTGGGGACAATGGTGAGCCTTGAGGGCAACCTCTTGTAATATTAAATGGCTCAGAAATCATCTCATTGGTTAAAACTTCAGCCGCTGGGTTGGAATGTAATAATTTGATCCAATGTAAAAATGAGTTTCCAAATCCGAATTTTACGAGAACGTCAAAGAGATAAGCCCATTCGATCCTATCGAAAGCCTTCTCCGCGTCGAGCGAGAGAAGAGCAGTATCCTTTTCTTCTTTTTGGCTATGCAAAATATTTAAAACACGTCTTACGTTGTGAAATCCCTGTCTATTCTTAATGAACCCATTCTGATCATCACCCACAATGCCCGGAAGTACAGTCTCTAGCCTTTTTGCCAAGATTTTACATATTATTTTGGTATCTGTGTTTATCAGACTAATAGGTCGCATATTTCCACACTTTGTATTCGGTTTTCCTGGTTTTGGTAAAAGAATGATCAAAGCCTCTCTCATAGACTTAGGAAGACAGACACTATTATAACATTTTATATACATATCATAGAGTGGCTTAACCATTTTATCACTGAAATATTTATATAGGTCGATGGGCAGGCCATCAGGTCCTGCTGTTTTACCACCTTTTAATGTCTTTATAGCCTCCATAATTCCAACTGTCGTAATCTCACCATCTAATTTAATTTTAAGTTCCTCAGATATTTTAGGAATGTTGAGATTATCAAAAAACGCGGAGTGGGCATCATTCGTGGCCTTACATTCAGAGCAATATAGTTTTTCGTAGAAGTTTCTAAACGCTTTATTAATTTCCAACGGGTCTACAGTCATATTTCCATTTTCATCTTCAATACTAGTAATTGCTCTTTCTAATTCCTGTTGTTTTATACGCCAAGCAAGAAGTCTGCCTGGTTTTTCTCCCTGATCGTAAAATTGCTGCTTTAATCTTAATAAATTGGCTGCTGCTTTTTCATGTGTTTTTTCATTATATTGGGTTCTTAACAATAGCAATTCTTTTAAAACATTATCAGTATTTTGGCCTGCTTGTAAACTTTTTTCCTCGAGTAAGCGAATTTTTGTTTCAAGTGTTTTATATCTCTCCTGTTTCTCTTTTGTCTTCCTACTCGTATAGCTTATAATTTGTCCTCGTATAAAGGCCTTAAAGGCTTCCCATCTGATTATAGCTGATGTTTGGGTAGTGTTATGTTCAAAATAGTAATCAATTTGTTCCCCTAAGAATTCAAGAAAGTACTGTTTTGCATATTGTGATTTTTGGTGTATTAAAACTAGGGTCACTTCAGCCCACGAACATCATTCATTGTAATTATTAATTAAAATGTTAGTATATGGAATACACAGCAATTATAGCACACGTACATCTGCAAGATGTCTGTTAAAGATCACTTGATCTGGAAAGCATCTGCTGTGTACAAACATCTGACAGACGTCTGTAAGATGTAATTTTTACATACATTCTAGATCATAAACATCTTAAAGACATCTAATAAACATCTATTTGACAAATGTGACGAGTCGGCTGCCACCCCCCTAATTAACATCGTCACCCCGTCCGTAATCGCTGCCCTTCACCAGGCTCCCGACGGGAGTGGGCGTGTGGGAGGAAGAGGGGCGCTGAAACAGCCAGGTCTGGCGGCGTGTGATGAGGCACACCTGATGTGAATGAAGCCTCATCACCGCCGCTGTTAAAATGCCGAGCGCGCCTCTCCTCGGGAGACCGGTCTCTCCCCCGTGCATGCGCGCTGGTGTCCTCGTGGGTCTAGCAAGGGAGCATAGAGGGACGAGCGCCGCCGAAAATGATGGATGAGCTGCCGGACCCGCGGTCCGGACGTGAAGCCGCACCCAGACGGCTGCGGGCTAGGATGCCGGGCCGATTTACCCGCTTCAGGAAGTGCCGTGATGAAAGGTGGATGAAGCCGCTGAAGGAAGCCGCTACCACTCGTGCCGCGGACCTCGGCGGGTAGCGAGTGCGGCTGCCGGACTCCGCCCCTTACCTGGACCCTTCCCTTCTGAACACTGCCCCGCCTTCACGGAACCCCTGCACGTCGAGGACACCAGATCCCCTGTTTATTTTGGACACTTTTATTCCCCCTTTTGGACACTTTTGTTTATATTGTTTAATAAAAGCCTCTCCGAGGCCTGACGTCACGCCCACTGTGTCTGTCGTTTTGCTCCTCCTCGTCCTATAGACGTATTGCAGATGAGCAAACACTCTAAAAAATACGTCTTGCAGATGTAAATGCAGACGTCACATAGACGTCTCCAAGATGTACCTGTGCTACCAGGGTGGTTTCCATTTCAGACATCTGCACTCCTTAATATTTATAGTCACAATCTGTCAGTCATAATCAGACAAACAATAGAAAAACAAAATCAACTGATAATTTTGATTACAAATGTTATCGTTTTCAAGCTATTTATAGAATTGTTTTTATTTTATTGCCTTTTTTTGTTGCTGTTGCAAAGAAAATCATTTTATTCAGAAAGTGTTATATACCCAGCTAAAACTACTCCATCTTCTCAGAGCTTTGTTTCAAGACGGTATCCCACTTGAAGGCACATATGTAGTTTTTCTTGACATGACAAGAGTCGTCATTCCATTTGCCAGTCTCTGAAAATGTCAATGAATGAAAGAGATTATTCTAACTTCTGCAGTGTGTCTCACCAAATATTTTAAAAGTTAAAATGAAATGTGATTATCTTATAACCCATTGGTGTTTGTCTGTTCTTACCTTTCCAGTTCATCTCAAGGACCAGCATAAACCAGCAAAGGACCAGCTTAAACCAGCATCAAAACATACCTACCAGCATATGCTGTTTTTTTCACCAGGGATCCCCATCCCCATCTTGAGGTCATGCTGATCGAGTTTGGTGGCCTTCAGAATAAAGGCCTCCGAGGAGTATATCAAATTCCAGAGCATGCGCTTTTTACACAGCCCTGAATAACTCACTTCCTGTAGGGGTTATCTAATGACATAGACTGCAGGAGCTGTTTGGCTCAGTGAGATCTACATGTGTACCGAGTTTCATATGTATACGTGCAAGTATGTGTGGGATATACATCAAGATTTCAAAAGGTGTTCCAGGGGGCGCCATAGAGCCCCTGTGCCATGCCTGGGTCCCTGTCTCTGTGGCATTCTAATGGCTGCAGACTCCAATGTGTGTGCCGATTTTCAAGAGTTTTTGAGCATGTTAAGTCCCCCAAAATGCCCCGGAAGGTTGAAAGAAAAAAATAAAATAAAATATAGCTGCAAGCAGCAATTGCGGGGCCAAGCACAACAGAGGCAGAATGAGGAGCTAAGCATGCAAGAAGCAACAGACCGACTGTAACAATGAGTAACTAAAGTCATTTTAGGATGATATCAGTTGAAATGGCTGAAAAATCATTAATACAACCAATAACATAATTTAATGGCTTATCACTTTTGACCAATAAGTGGTGCTGTTTTCAAGTTGATGTGATGTGTTCCGTGTGAGGTCACAATGACACACACAAATTTTGGTGTCATTATGCCAAAGCTTTACAGAGATACAGCCTCAGAATCATTTTGGCATCAAGCCTAAAATCTGTAGTGGTGCTGTACGAAAATGGTTTACTCTATCAACACGAAATCCATAACTTTGAGTCAGGACAGTCCGAAGATGATCTGACTCAATTTTGGTGAAAATCCGATCAGCGGTCTAGGAGGAGTACGAACAAGTAGGTTTTGTACATTAATCAAAATGGCGGAAAGGAAGTTCGGCCAAGTATGGTATAATTGGTATGTATGTTGTCGGCATGACCCAAGGAATATTTTGAGACCAGTTTTATTACATTAGGCTAATGCAATCACAAGTTATTAGCATTTTTGGAAATTTCATTGTTAATGTTTAATGAATGGTGTATTACTTCTGACCAATAGGTGGCACTGTTACCAAATTGATATGGCGTGGTCAGTGTGAGGTGACAATGGTACGTATAAAACTTGGTGTCAATATTTCAAAGGTTTGCAGAGATACAGCCTCAGATGTAGTTTGGCATCTTTCCAGCAAATTCGTTGATGCGTTAAACGAAAACCGTTTCGTATATCAACACGAAATCCATAACTTTTTGTCAGCAAGGTCTGAAGATGATCTGAGTCAAATTTGGTGAAGATTGGACTAACGGTCTAGGAGGAGTTCGAAAAAGTAGGTTTTCAACATGAATCAAAATGGCGGACAGGAAGTTCGGCCAAAATTGGCAAAATTGGTATCGGTGTTCTCAGCATGACCGAAGGAATCTATCAAAATCAGTTTTATTTCAATAGGCTAATGTACGCAAAAGTTATTAGCATTTTTTGAAATTTCGTTATAACTTTTGACCACAAGGTGGCGCTGGCCCAAAATTTTTATGTACATTCAGGGCATGGTGCCGAACATTTTTGTAATTAATGTCGAAACGATACGCTAATCTGTTCTCAAGATACAGCATTTTAAAGCTAAATTCAAAATGGCCGACACCAAAAATGGCTGACATGGGAAAATTGGATATGGTTCGACTCGGTATGACACACCGAATCTAAAGAGACCAGTTTTGTGATTTTTGGACAAATCATTCAGACGTTATAAAGAAAAATAGCCATTTTTCGTATCTCCTGACCACTAGGGGGCACTGCACCGAAACACTGCAGTTAGTCTCAGGTCATGCTTGTTATAACACACACCAAGTTTGGTGTCAATATGCCAAACTGTTACGGAGATATAGCCTCACATTCATTTTTGCTAGCTTTTCGTAGAATTCTTTCGCGTGTTATTCGTGAACGGCTGAACGAATCGACTTGAATTCCATAACTTTTTGCCAGCGTGGTCTGAAGATGATCTGGATCAATTTTTGTGACAATCGGTGCAACGGCCTAGGACGAGTTCCAAAAAGTAGGTTTTACGAACAATTGAGAATAGCGAAAAAACTAAACCTTACGATTTTTGAATTTTGGTGTCCATTCGACTCGGCATAAGCCAAGGAATCAGAGGAAAAAATAATTTTTGTTGTGTGGCTTACGGTTCAAACGTTATTAGCATAAATCTTTTGAAAGTTTGGACAAGTGGTGGCGCTAGAGAGTTTGAGTTAGAGACTCCAAACTTGCTATGGTTAATGTTGGGACTGTCCTCTATCAGTGTGCAAAATTATACAACTTTCCCGCAAGCGGTTCTATGGGCTGCCATAGACTTGCGGCGGAAGAATAATAACGCCAACGGATACAATAGGTGCCACCGCACCTTCAGTGCTTGGCCCCTAAATAATAATAATAATCCTTAGGGGATCAATAGGGACTTTGCACTTTTAGGGCTCAGGCCATAATGATTATTAACCATGACATATGATATGTAATATATCTTACATACAAGGACTGTGCATTCAAGGAGAGGACTTACCATTGCAGCTCATCAGCTTGTTGTCTTTCTGTCCTTAACCTTGTGGTTAAACAGTTATTAAACATCATGTTTTCAATTAAGGAGAGATACAGAACACATTAGGCTTTGATTACAGCTTAATGTATAGCTATCCGATCAAGACCAAGACTCATTCTTGGTCTTGGATGGATAGGAAATGGGAAATTCAGTCCGTCAAGTTGCATTAAGTGTAAATAGGGTCAAAATACTTCTCCTACAGAGACATTCGTTATTTGTAATTACTCAAACTTAAGTGTAAACATTTGGGTGCTCGAGATTCTGACTTCATGAAGGCTCAATAAAGTTATCATGAAAGTTGTTACATCTGTCACTTTGTATCGCTTTAATTTTCACAACCCCTTCTTTTTCTCTCACATCTCGTTCTCAGCTCTTCATCACATAAAAGCTGGCCTAATGTGGCCTCATGGTGAAACAAAGCAACTTGTATCACAACATAATGCATTAGGTTGCATGAAGCATTAGTTGTTCTAATTTCCCATTCACTATTACTGTACTGCTAGAACATAAAAGCGTCAGGAAATGTGTCTTGTTTGTTTTATGCAATTCTTTGCACTTCTCTCTTTGGCTTTATTGCTGGTCTTCTTTAAAATATATCAAAGATAAAGGTTCGTGATACTGCTTAAACGTATAATAATTTATTTAGGTACAGCAAAGATATATTTCGAGGGGTGAGAACCGGAAGGGTGTAAGTGACATTTTGGGTGAATGGAGATATATCAAATGAAAGCTCTTGATGAGCTCTTTCTACTGGCAAAAGTATACTGTTGTCATGAATCCGGTCCGTGACTCTCACACTACACAAACTGTTGCATGTCACTCCAGACTACACTTCCCAACATCCATTGCACTGATTTACAAGCAAAGCTGCAACCAATCACACACACACTTTATAAACTATGGACTTACCTGTTCTTATCACCGAGTATTGTTTGCGTTTATCTCTGTCTGACCTATAGCAACTTACGGAGCCTAGTCTAGTCAGTCTTGATTCCTGCCTGGTTTACCGCATTCTGTCTGTTTCTCACCTATCTATTGGATTACTGGTTTGCTTTGTCCCCTGGACTATGTTCGCCGACAATCGACCCATGCCTGTCTTTGGAACACTCTTTTGTCTTGCCCTGTTTTTATCTGTTTGCTGGTGTCTGACCCTTGCCTGTTTAAATGAGCAGTTCAATAAAAGCTTGCAGATGGATCCGCACGCCTCTCTCAGTCTCTCCGTTACAACTGTAATCCATGAGTGTACAAATTTTTATTATAAACCATTAAAATCAGTACACAATGTCAGATCAAACTATGGTAAATTGCTGGTAAATTTTGCTTCTGTCTCACCTTATTTTATACCTTTCCATTCGATTTCACAACTCCTCATCTTCTCTTGGTCTTACTGACTTGCGGGTCTAGAAAAGTTTTTTATTCTTCATCACACAGGAAACTGTGACTGTGACATCTAGCGCCTGAAGCATTTTAAAAAGAAATATATATAATGTTTATAATACCTGCCTCATGGTGAAGTGTCACATAGCCAGCAGGTCAAAATTGTTGATTCCCTTTATGCCAAAGTCATTAGGATATTAACTAAAGATCATGTTCCATGAAGATATTTTGTAAATTTCCATTCAAGCTAATTTTTGATTAGTAATATGCATTGCTAAAAACTTAATTTGGACAACTTTAAAGGTGATTTTCTCAATATTTAGATTTTTTTGCACCCTCAGATTCCAGATTTTCAAATAGTTGTATCTCAGCCAAATATTGCGCTATCATACAAACCATACATCAATGCAAAGCATATTTCAGATTCTATATAAATCTCAGTTTCACATAATTGACCCTTATGGCTGTTTTTGTGGTCCAGGGTTACAAATGAAAACCAGTAGAGAGATGCAGATCCAACCATGAAAGACTGTTTTGGGTTCCCCCTCAGTCAGTCACGTTCAACGTTATGTCGAGTGACGTATTTGGGGTCTCACTTGGGAACCCAGTCATCTCTGAGCTAAAGAGAAAAGGCCAATGGAAATTGGCAAGTGGAATTTGCATGCCAAGAACAACGGGTTGGAGGTGTCTAAAGCGCCTTCTCCTGAGCGTTTGCGGCTTGATGATTAGTTTTTGGGTGCTGGCAGTGACGTTCCACCTCACTTCACCCCAGTACTTTTCTTCCAGAGGTGCATGAGGAGCTTACTAGTCCAGTAGTTCAGGAGCGCCATCTCTGGCTGAACCTGGCACAGATAAGTGACGCCAACAAAATACGCTTTCTCAAGACACCAATTTCCCAGGCAACACGGTCGAGGATTTTGCCCAGCAGTTCTCGGCAGTTCAGAAACAGACAGAGGCAATCAAGCACATCTTGTGTGAGTCCACCAAGTCGCTGGGTGCCAGGCCTCCATCTGCCCATCGCTGAGGGCACCCCCTGCGGCCTCTACACCTGCTCCGCCCCCTGCAACATCTAAGGAGGCAACCCCTCAGCCAGGGCCTCGAGCTGGCCGCAGGAGAGCGGCTCAGGGCCCTGCTAAAAATACCTGCAAGACTGCAAAGCGGCCCTGACACGCAGAAAAGTGTCAAGTGAGACCCCAAATACGTCACTCAATGTAACGTCTCCATTCAGTCCTTCAGGGAACGAGGGTTACATGCATAACCTAGACATTACTGTTTTCGCCCTCTAGTGATTTAAAATAAAATGGCACTCATGCGTCTTGAGGAAGAACATTGTTTTGATTGTGCTTCGGCACTGCTCCTGTGCGTGGATGAATGTGGTTTGAGGCACTGTTGTACCCTTGCATACAAGACATCGTATTAAAACAGATAGACAAATAATCAATGGTTTACAAATGGTGAGAATGATCAACGGCAGATTTTTCTTGTTCATTCATTGTGACAACAAGCGTTCATCTTCACACTAGCTACTTCCACACCACACACGAGACACAGTAGCCACAGAAACTTTTCTCTGAGTATGCAGTAGCATGTTTACCCACTACGCAAAGCATGCAACTCCCAAAAGCTGCTATTTTAATAATATTATTTATTGTTTTCTGTTTTGTCCACGAGGTGGCACTGTGCCAGGCTTACTTTCAGAGGGATAATTCTGCCCCCTATCACCCTGCCCCCACTTTTTATTAATTTATACTGCATATGTATCAGCCCAGCCCACACTTTCTTTTTTTCTTTCTTTTTTAAATTACCTGCTTGAACTTCCTCAGCAGTTTAAAGTGGTTTAATGGACACTTTGTCTTCAAAAACTGGAAAATTCTAACAGAAAAATGAAAGGAAATTTTGTGTTCCAAAAATGTTTCCTTACTGAAATGACAGTGAGTTTGGATTGCACGTTTGTTTTAAGAAGATGGCATTACGTTGTGTTTGTGTGTTGCCTTTGCTGGCCTTCAGATTCCACTAATGAATCCACTGATGAATTAACCAACATTATTAAAATGTGTTTCCTCGTTCTGTATCCCACTCCCTGAATTCAGTTTTGTGCTTAATATGAGAGTTCTATTTATTATTGAAGTATTCAAGTATTGCGGGATGAGTATCCCAGTTAGGCTATCTATTTATCCTAAGTCTTTATGTATGCTATTTCTATTTGGTTTAATAGCTTATGGTAAAGACATTTTGTATGAAACTATTTTTTCCCTTAACACAAGTATATGCACTGTAAACTAGTTAGATTAAGGACAGTGACTTTAAAGCCATCTTTCCCCTGTAGTTGTACATTTATGATGGTGATTAGACGTTCCTGTTTTCCAGGGAACGAACCTACAACCTACAAATAGACTGTAAGAAACTTGACCAACATAACAGGCAGGTTATCTGAGCAATCATGTCATTACTACTTTCAACAACAGCGCTCTAGCTGAAAAGATGAAATAGCCAAGCTAAAATCTAGACCTACTTGGTTGCGTTATGCTACCTTGAGCAGAACGCTATTATAATAATTATCAAAAGAGACATTGATTTCAAGGTAGTCAAACTATTTATGTTAACTCTGATATGAACAAATAATATAAATATAATAAAAAAATTATAAAAATAAATAAACATTTACACTTTTACAATTAGCTGAAAGCACATAATTGTGCTCAAAATGAGCTTAAAATAAAAAATAATAAGCCTATAATTAGGGATAGTACAGATACATTTCTAAAACAAACATAACATTTAAAAGTTGCATTACTGTAGCTATATTCAGTATGTAGATACAGTTAGAAAATGTGAGAAATGTTTGTTAAATACAATAACATTTATCATATGCTCTCATATTTATAATTTTATGTAGATTTGTAAAGTCACAATTTTGTTATAACTAGGGATGCACGATATTATCGGACTGATATCGGAATTGGCCGATAATGGCTTTAAAAGCAAATATCGGCATCGGCCCGTTATGAAAAATTATGCCGATATGTCTTGCCGATAAGGGAAATATGTTAACTCGGTGTGCTCAGGGTGTGCTAGTGATTAGATCACGTCAGCAGTGTGGCTCATTCTTGAAATAAAGTTTTGCCTGAATGGTAATTGCATTCACTGTTTTGGATCGCTGCATTTAAACTGAGAATGGACGTATACAGAATGAGGCTTCGGTGTGTGATAACAGAGTAAACAATTATAGCACGTGGCAGCCTTACCTGGGTCCTATAATGCCTGTTCGGTAAGAAGTAGGGATGTCAGTTTTCGATCATTTCCATGATTGGTTGTCTTTAAATCGTTAACTTTAATGCTGCAAACTGCGTCTATTGTAGTGACATATAGTGGCATGACAGGATGTGCAATGCCACTCAAAATGCCAGCGTCCTCACCCGAGTTAAAGTTTTTTTTTTCTTTTTTTTTTTTTTTTTTTTTTTTTGAAGCGAGTAGCATGACTATAAAACAAATAGATGTAAATATGGTCATTTGATAAAAAATGAAGAGAGCGCGCTGCTGTTCCGTTTGGGATCATTTTACTGTTGGCTGTTTCATACCAGTCACTAGACCGTTGAGTGAGCCTTTTTAAATGCTTTCATGGTGCTCGTTGTTGTATTTTGAAACACAATCACAATGTTTGGAATTGACATGATGAGCATTTAAAATAAACTGATCCCAAAAGTATTTACGGCATGCGCAGGGCCGGAGTGGGACTCCTTTTCAGCCCTGGAGTTTCAAGCCTTAGACCGGCCCACTTTAGTTCACGACTGACTATATTAAAATAACGTCATTTCCAATTCAGTGCAAATACAGTAGCCTAAGTGCTGTTTCACAGTGAAGATTTATCTGAACAGTTAACACAATGTAATGTTTAACAGTATCAGAATCTATTTTCTGTAAGAATTAGTGCTCATAAATATCCAAACCTTGAAATGAAAAAATATCAAATAAATACAAATATATATATTAAGCTATATGTATAAAATAAAGATTACAATAAAATGTATTAAACTTTCTAATGACACTATTGTTGTATTTGTGCTTATTTGGGCTGGTTAGTAAAGTTTGCAATCACTATGGCACATCCGGTAAGAATGCAAGTACTCAGATGTTTCTTCTTTAACATTTATTCTCCATTGTAGATGGGAGTACACAGGGTGTGTGTGTGGTTCTGAAAGTATACATACAAGAATTGTAAATAAGAGAATTAATTATTACAATAAACATTCACAACCATATTAAGTCACTGTATAATATTAGTCACTGTATAATTACAATAATCAACATTATATACAGCCTTGCTCCGAGCGGGGCTCGAACCCGCGGACGTAACGTCATTAGCGCGATTCCTGCTGCCTTTTGTAAACAACATGACGATGCAATTTAGAACGTGATTCTGACGGTATTTATCCGCAAATAAACATATAATCCACATCACGCTTCTAATAAACGTGTAAGCAGTTGTCCAAAACACTCTATCACATTACTCACACAGGAAAACATGGCGATTGCTGGGATCGCGATCGTGGTACTCAAGCCTACGGTACTGCCGTTAACCTGCAGTCCGTGACTATCTTTAACAGCAACAATATACAGCATATTAACAATAAAGATAAGAACATTTGAACTTACTTTTAGCTGCACGCACAAACTGGAAATAAACTTTGTGGAGAACACTCATTTGGCTCCGCACTGAACTCTGCTGCCACGCACTTCTTTTTACTGTCTAGCGGAACTACTCCCAGATTAAGCTTAAGCTTTACTTATTCGTATTTTGAGCTGTCAAATTAAAGAAATCCACCAATGAATTTCACTGTCCGTTATTAGTTTTCATCCTTCAAAACAACTATCATGTCTTTTTCAAGGAAACAGCTGCTTTATAACTTATATAATATATAAAATATTTTTCATGAATATGAGAACATTAAAGGGTAAATCTCCAACACTATTCTTTAAAACATCACAATGTCCTTTTCTGCAAAATCGGAATATATATTCTGTGCAAAATTGTTCACAGATATCCAGTCCTTAAACACAAATAAAGAATAAAACAAGTAGTATTGCACTGTTATCTGCAAAACTTTTTTTAACCACAGTATTACTTTCTAAAGATGGCTTCATCTTTTTTTCCTCTGCATAAGTGCGGCTTCAAGGAAACATGGCCAACCCAAAAACATTAACAAACGCCTGAGCAGTGTACTGATCTCTGCAACTTTGTTTATCACAGTGTCATTGTCCAAAGACATGAGAATTTCTTTCTCAGTGCACATGAGCATGAATGCCTCAAGGTTCTTCTGGGTTAAAGTGCTTCTGAGCCTGTTTTTTACAAATTTCACAACTGAAAAACTTCTCTCACAGGCTACTTGTGTGATGGACAGAGTTGGTTTTAACGAAAAATGTACTCAGCTTAGTACATTTGGCCGCGTCAGTTTCTAGAGGTTTCTTTTTTTTTAATTCTGGCCTTTTCAGCGCCACCTTTGCGCTTTTTAATTATCCATTTTTCATCTCTCGCGTATCTCTTAACAACTGATTTTGCTTTTGAGCAAGGTGCCGCTGTCGGGGGAGACGAATGATCATTAACCTGCAGGCTGCATTCTGCTCATGGAGCTGCGGTAAAATAATGAATAAAAAGAGTAAGGCTATGGTAAAAAATAGATAAAATAAATAAATAAATAAAAAGTGCGACTGCTGTGAGTGCAGGCAGCTAGGGACACCGGCCATCGCGGCCAAAAAATGGACCGGCCCACCCAGGGGCGTCGCACCCGTGGGGGATGTGGGTGTTTTAACACCCACACTTTTCCCGGTGAGAGGGTTCAACGCCCACACTTTTTCTACAGTTTTCCCGCAGTTTTGAACAAACGTTTTTAAATAAGCTTGATATATGTTTGGGAAGATGTTCTGTTTATGTTTTGTTGGCATGTCGAATGTTTTCTGTATTATATTTCGTTTTTTAGACTAATGGCAATTGCTAATTGGGATAGTGTTCAGTAGCTAACTTAGCTAAGTTCGGTTATGTGTGTGGCATGCAATGCATAAAGTAACTGTGATGAAGAAGGCAGGAAATTGATGAGGAGGGACAAATTGACAATGTTAAGCAATGTATTTATGGGTTTATTGCCAGTGCAATTGATTTTGATATTTTGAGCATTGTTTGTTCATTAGCTGACTTGCCTGTTGTGTTTGATTGTATCTGTTGAGGAGAAAAAAGTGAGAAATAATGTCAGTTTGCATACCTGTTGACTATGGAAGAATATTATTTTAATGTGTATATTATTTTAATGTTTAAAAACAGTAAATTGTTAAATTATTTTGTTAAATTACTATTATTTATATTATTATACTTTTGTTTATATTATTATTATTTAGAAAAAGCTTTTTGTGAGGACTTTTTTTTTTGTTTTATATCTCAATTGCTTACTTGCTTATCTGCAAGTAAGCAAAATGTAGCAGTCACAGTCCTGTCAAACAAACCACTTAACAAACAAACCACATTCATCCCCCACACTTTGGAAAAGCTTGCTACGCCCCTGGGCCCACCGGGAATTCTCCCGGTCCTCCCGATTAGCCAATCCGGGCCTGGGCATGCAGCCAGTGAACCTCTTTCACCGGCGGCGCTAAGGCAGAACACACCGTTGCTCATAAGAACATTTTTACGTGAGTATTATAACACAAATGAGGTACAAAGCCTTCTTTTTAAAAATAAATAATTGGTTAGCAGGCAAATGTTATACATAGCGACCATGACTGGATTCATGCCGTTCGAGCCCATAGATTTAAAGCAATACGCGGCTATGTGTTCTGTTTTGCCGGTAGGTTACACATTTCCACGAACTATAAATAATATTTATAGTTTCTTCTCCCAAATCCTCATCATCTCACCCTTTAATTTCACAGGTTTACTTTCTTGTCATTCACTTTTAATCCATGTTTTCCTATCTCTTACTGTGGTAAACATGCGAGTGGGAAATGAAAGATTTGGTGGCAGTGAATTAAGAATTCGTTCATAAGACTTATTAATTCGTTCCTTTATTTTACAAATTAATAAATGAATAAATTAGGAACGAATTAACTAGTTGTAGTCATGAATTATGTCGTGTTTGTGTCCCGCAGCCCTGTCAAAGCGCAGTGCAGCGTATGAAACAATTAGCCTATTTGTGGAAATTATAATGAAACATGAATTAGCGACTAAATTTCTATTACTTTCCACGTACTTTCACGCGAAGAGGTGCTTTTGGTGTGAGCGCTTTGTGTATAGATCCTAGTTTGTATTTGCTGCTTCAGCAGGAGCGCGAAAGTGCTCGCAGCGCGCAGCAAAATGAAGCCAATATTGAGGAAACAGCGGCGGACCCAGGGTTTGGTTTTCAAGTAAAAGACCGCTTCGTAAACCAGACAAGATGAACATGTTGGTATTCGTGTGCAGAAAAAAAAACATGCAAGCACTGTCACGGTCAGTCAGTTTAGTTTTACTTTCATTTTGAAAAGCTTGTTATCTTTGCCCTTTGCCTCAGGTTATGGAAGCTTTCTTTTATTTTTTTTATTTATTTGATTCCTCAGTGTTTGCTAAACGTTCTGTGATTTATTAGCTCAGGAAGTGCCGTGATGAAAGGTGGATGAAGCCGCTGAAGGAAGCCGCTACCCCTCGTGCAGCGGACCTCTGCGGGTAGCGAGTGCGGCTGCCGGACTCCGCCCCTTACCTGGACCCTTCCCTTCTGAACACTGCCCCGCCTTCACGGAACCCCTGCACGTCGAGGACACCAGATCCCCTATGTATTTTGGTCACTTTTATTCCCCCTTTTGGACACTTTTGTTTATATTGTTTAATAAGCCTCTCCGAGGCCTGACGTCACGCCCACTGTGTCTGTCGTTTTGCTCTTCCCTTGACACATCTGATAAGAAACGTCCTATAGACGTATTGCAGATTAGCAAACAATCTAAAAAATACGTCTTGCAGATGTAAATGCAGACGTCACATAGACGTCTCCAAGATGTACCTGCGTTACCAGGGTGGTTTCCATTTCAGACATCTGCACTCCTTAATATTTATAGTCACAATCAGTCAGGCATAATCAGACAAACAATAGAAAAATAAAATCAACTGATAATTTTGATTGCAAATGTTCTTTATTATCATTTTCAAACTATTTAAAGAATTGTTTTTTTTTTTTTTTTTTTGCTGTTGCACAGAAAATCATTTTATTCAGAAAGTGTTATATACCCAGCTTAAACTACTCCATCTTCTCAGAGCCTGGTTGCAAGATGGTATCCCACTTGAAGGCACATATGTAACTTTTCTTAACATGACAAGCAGCATCATTCCATTTGCCAATCTCTGAAAATGTCAATGGATGAAAGAGATTATTCTAACTTCTGCAGTGTGTCTCACCAAATATTTTAAAAGTTAAAATGAAATGTGACAGTCTTATAACCCATTGGTGTTTGTCTGTTCTTACCTTTCCAGTTCATCTCCACGCATTCCTCTGTGCTAGTGTACATGTGGTTGGGCTCACCACGTGTCCAAATTTGAAAATCCCAGAAGGATCCATCAGTCCAAAGAAATACACCAGACTGAGAGAATGAGATTTTAAAGAAGATAAAATAAATAGTGTGTGCATGTAATTGAAAAACAGGAAATAACAATTTAATAATTTCTCTTTGCTCTCCCTATCTATGAACCTCTTCACACCTCTGTCTTTTTTTTACCTTAAATAATTCAAAGGCTCCAAGCCAGAAGCGCAGGTTGTTTCACCAATTTTTTAAAAGTGCAGAGCAAGTAATCATTATGCCTTTTACTATGCACTGACACCAGGTGTGCACCAGGGGCTGTGGCCCTACACTTCAACTGGATATGAAAAAGGAAGAACAATTTAATGACTACACATAACATTGATTCATTTACTTTATTTTTTTGTTACATTACAATGACAAAAAAAACCTACCTCAGCAGCACTAAAGCTGCGAGGCCTTTTAAAATATTTGACACAGTGACTGCCCACTTCATACCAGTCAGTGAAGCCGTACACTTTGCACGACGTAGGCATAGCGCACCACTCAGTGACATTTGTACGGCCAGCAACAAACCCTAAATGACAAACTTACATAAACTATACGCACAAACTATGTGGTCACATGCTTTTTGTTAACAATACCTGGTTTACCATTAATTATCAGGTTCTCATTAAGGAATGGGCCTGAAGTAATGGGTAAAATTTTGAAAATTCAACATATTTTAGTATGAAATAAATGTTACCTTTCTTCACAGTTAAGAAGTTTCCACTCCCAAAAAGGAGCATCATCAACAGAAGGCTAATTGATCCTGATTTAAACTGTGAAAGAAGTAGAATATGATTATTAACCACAACATATGATATGTAATATATTTTACATACAAGGACTGTTCATTCAAGGAGAGGACTTACCATTGCAGCTCATCAGCTTGTTGTCTTTATGTCCTCATAATAAGTTTTGCTTCTGTTTCACCTTCTTTTATACCTTTCCATTCAATTTCACAACTCCTCCTCTTCTCTTGATCTTACTGACTTGTGGGTCTAGAACAGTTTTTTTATTCTTCATCACACAGGAAACTGTTTCAGACATCTAGCAACTGAATCATTTTGAAAAAAAATATATATAATATATAATATATATAAAATATACTTCATCCCTGTCAGCATTGTAATGGACAAACAAGTTAAAACTGATTTTGCAGACAGCACATTAGTCAGAAAGAGGCAATCTGGTAAATTACAAGCATCTGAAAACTTTACTTTACCACATCATACAGTGAAACCAATAACCTTGTGGTTAAACAGTTGTGAACCTCTTGGTGCCAACATCCACTTGACGCTGCCAGAAACAGCTGTTGCTTTATCATTTAATTAAATTCAAGTTTATTTAGCACTTTTCACAAAGCATATTATTTCAGAAAATGCATGTTTCAGTGTTACAATCAGTAAGTATTCTGTTGTCAGCAACAAAATCTGTCAAATGAATGTCCGTATGGCAGTAATTTACAGCTATAAGACAATGTTATGTGGTTATGTGGTTATTAAACATCATGTTTTCAATTAAGGAGACATACAGAACATATTAGACTTTGATAACGGCTTAATGCATAGCTATCTGATCAAGACCAAGACTCATTCTTGGTCTTGGATGGATAGGAAATGGGAAATTCAGTCCGTCAAGTTGCATTAAGTGTAAATAGGGTCAAAATACTTCTCCTATAGAGACATTCGTTATTTGTAATTACTCAAACTTAAGTGTAAACATTTGGGTGCTCGAGAATCCGACTTCATGAAGGCTCAGTAAAGTTATCATGAAAGTTGTTACATCTGTCACTTTGCATCATTTTAATTTTCACAACCCCTTCTTTTTCTCTCACATCACGTTCTCAGCGCTTCATCACATAAAAGCTGGCCTAATGTGGCCTCATGGTGAAACAAAGCAACTTGTATCACAACATAATGCATTAGGTTGCATGAAGCATTAGTTCTTCTAATTTTCCATTCACTATTACTGTACTGCTAGAACATAAAAGCGTCAGGAAATGTGTCTTGTTTGTTTTATGTAATTCTTTGCACTTCTCTCTTTGGCTTTTTGCTGGTCTTCTTTAAAACATATCAAAGATAAAGGTTCACGATACTGCTTAAACGTATAATAATTTTTTTAGGTACAGCAAAGATCAATTTCGAGGGGTGAGAACCAGAAGGGTGTAAGTGACATTTTGGGTGAAATGGAGATATATCAAATGAAAGCTCTTGATGAGCTCTTTCTACTGGCAAAAGTATACTGTTGTCTTGAATCCGGTCCGTGACTCTCACACTACACAAACTGTTGCATGTTACTCCAGACTACACTTCCCAACATCCATTGCACTGATTTACAAGCACAGCTGCAACCAATCACACACACACTTTATAAACTATGGGCTTACCTGTTCTTATCGCCGAGTATTGTTTGCGTTTATCTCTGTCCAAGCTATAGCAACTTACGAAGCCTAGTCTAGTCATTCTTGATTCCTGCCTGGTTTACCGCATTCTGTCTGTTTCTCACCTATGGATTACCGGTTTACTTCGTCCCCTGGATTGCGTTCGCAGACGATCGACCCATGCCTGTCTTTGGATTACTCTTTTGTCTTGCCCTGTTTATATCTGTTTGCTGGTGTCTGACCCTTGCCTGTTTAAATGAGCAGTTCAATAAAAGCTTGCAGATGGATCCGCACGCCTCTCTCATTCTCTCTGTTACAACTGTCATCCATGAGTGTGCAAATTTTTATTATAAACCATTAAAATCAGTACACAATGTCAGATCAAACTATGGTAAATTGTTGGTAAATTTTGCTTCTGTCTCACCTTATTTATACCTTTCCATTCGATTTCACAACTCCTCATCTTCTCTTGGTCTTACTGACTTGCGGGTCTAGAAAAGTTTTTTATTTTTCATCACACAGGAAACTGTGACTGTGACATCTAGCGCCTGAAGCATTTTAAAAAGAAATATATATAATGTTTATAATACATGCCTCATGGTGAAGTGTCACATAGCCAACGGGTCAAAATTATCGATTTCCCTTTATGTCAAAAATCATTAGGATATTAACTAAAGATCAT
>NW_026129681.1:0-15410 GCF_022985175.1 Labeo rohita | reverse complement strand
AGACAGTGTTAAGAGCTACTGGAAGGTTAACTCTGCCTGGTTTAAATGTTTCAAAATGATTAACAGTTGAAAATATTAGAAATTTAGAAAAGTAATCAAAAAGTAATTAAAAGTAATGTTACATTACTTTAATAAAGTAATTGAAAAGTTACACTACTTATTACATTTTAAATCAAGTAACTTGTAATCTGTAACCTGTTACATTTCCAAAGTAACCTTCCCAACACTGCAGATAACTGGGATACTCATCCAGCAATACTTGAATACCTTAATATTAAATAAATAACCAATAAATTTCCTTTCATTTCTCTTTTGAATTTTTCAGTTTTTGAAGACAAGGTGTCCATTAAACCACTTTAAACTGCTGAGGAAGTTCAAGCAGGTACTTTAAAGAAAGAAAGAAAGTGTGGGTGGGGTTGATACATATGCAATATAAATTTTAAAAAAGTGAGGGCAGGGTGACAAAAGTCAGAATTCTCCCTCTAAAAGTAAGCCTGGCACAGTGCCACCTCGTGGACAAAACAGAAAACAAGACAATATTATAAAAATAGCTTTTGGGAGAAATCGCAGGGGCCCCACACAATTGCATGCTTTGCGTAGTGGGTAAACATGCTACTGCATACTCAGAGAAAAGTTTCTGTGGCTACTGTGTCTCGTGTGTGTTGTGGAAGTAGCTAGTGTGAAGATGAACGCTTGTCACAATGAACGAATGAGAAAAATCTGCCATTGATCATTCTCACCATTTGTAAACCGTTGATTATTTATCTGTCTGTTTTAATATGATGTCTTGTATGCAAGGGTACAACAGTGCCTCAAACCACATTAATCCACGCACAGGAGCAGTGCCGAAGCACAATCAAAACAATGTTCTTCCTCAAGACGCATGCGTGCCATTTTATTTTAAATCACTAGAGGGCAAAAACAGTAATGTCTAGGTTATGCATGTAACCCTCGTTCCCTGAAGGACTGAATGGAGACGTACTTGTCAGGGCCTCTTTGCAGTCTTGCAGGTATTCTTAACAGGGCCCTGAGCCGCTCTCCTGCGGCCAGCTCGAGGCCCCGGCTGAGGGGTTGCCATGATTTATATATCATCTGAAATAAGCTTTCCATTGATGTATGGTTTGTTATGATAGTTATGTTATGATATATTTGGCTGAGATACAGCTATTTGAAAATCTGGAATCTGAGGGTGCAAAAATAATCTAAATATTGAGAAAATCACATTTGAAGTTGTCCAAATTAAGTTTTTAGCAATGCATATTACTAATCAAAAATTAGTTTGAATGGAAATTTACAAAATATCTTCATGGAACATGATCATTAGTTAATATTCTAATGATTTTTTGCATAAAGGGAAATCGATAATTTTGACCTGTTGGCTAGGAGACACTTCATCATGAGGCATGTATTATAAACATTATATATCTTTCTTTTTAAAATGCTTCAGGCGCTAGATGTCACAGTCACAGTTTCCTGTGTGATGAAGAATAAAAAACTTTTCTAGACCCGCAAGTCAGTATAAGACCAAGAGAAGATGAGGAGTTGTGAAATCGAATGGAAAGATATAAAATAAGGTGAGACAGAAGCAAAATTTACCAACAATTTACCATAGTTTGATCTGACATTGTGTACTGATTTTAATGTTTTATAATAAAAACTTGTACACTCATGGATGACAGTTGTAATGGAGAGACTGAGAGAGGCATGCGGATACATCTGCAAGCTTTTATTGAATGGCTCATTTAAACAGGCAAGGGTCAGACACCAGCAAACAGATGTAAACAGGGAAAGACAAAAGAGTAATCCAAAGACAGGCATGGGTTGATCTTCTGCGAACGTAATCCAGGGGACGAAGCAAACCAGTAATCCAATAGATAGGCGAGAAACAGACAGAATGCGGTAAACCAGGCAGGAATCAAGAATGACTAGACTAGGTTCCATAAGTTGCTATAGGTCAGACAGAGATAAACGCAAACAATACTCTGCAATAAGAACAGGGAAGTCCATAGTTTATAAAGTGTGTGTGTGATTGGTTGCAGCTGTGCTTGTAAATCAGTGCAATGGATGCTGGGAAGTGTAGTCAGGAGTGACATGCAACAGTTTGTGTAGTGTGAGAGTCACAGACCGGATTCATGACAACAGTATACTTTTGCCAGTAGAAAGAGCTCATCGAGAGCTTTCATTTGATATATCTCCATTTCACCCAAAATGTCACTTACACCCTTCCGGTTCTCACCCCTCGAAATATATCTTTGCTGTACCTAAAAAAATTATTATACGTTTAAGCAGTATCACGAACCTTTATCTTTGATATATTTTAAAGAAGACCAGCAATAAAGCCAAAAAGAGAGGTGCAAAGAATTGCATAAAACAAACAAGACACAATTCCTGACGCTTTTATGTTCTAGCAGTACAGTAATAGTGAATGGGAAATTAGAAGAACTAATGCTTCATGCAACTTAATGCATTATGTTGTGATACAAGTTGCTTTGTTTCACCATTAGGCCACATTAGGCCAGCTTTTATGTGATGAAGAGCTGAGAACAAGATGTGAGAGAAAAAGAAGGGGTTGTGAAAATTAAAGCGATACAAAGTGACAGATGTAACAACTTTCATGATAACTTTATTGAGCCTTCATGAAGTCAGAATCTCGAGCACCCAAATGTTTACACTTAAGTTTGAGTAATTACAAATAACGAATGTCTTTATAGGAGAAGTATTTTGGCCCTATTTACCCTTAATGCAACTTGACGGACTGAATTTCCCATTTCCTATCCATCCAAGACCAAGAATGAGTCTTGGTCTTGATCAGATAGCTATACATTAAGCCGTTATCAAAGCCTAATGTGTTCTGTATGTCTCCTTAATTGAAAACATGATGTTTAATAACCACATAACTTGCATTGTCATATAGCTGTAAATTACTGCCATACAGACATTCATCTGACAGATTCTGTTGCTGATAACAGAATACTTACTGATTGTAACACTGAATCATGCATGAAATAAAATGCTTTGTGAAAAGTGCTAAATAAACTTGAATTTAATTAAATGATAAAGCGATTAAGGCTGGCAACTGTTGCTGGCAGTGCCAAGTGGATGTTGGCACCAAGAGGTTCACAACTGTTTAACCAAGGTTAAGGACAGAAAGACAGCAAGCTGATGAGCTGCAATGGTAAGTCCTCTCCTTGAATGTACAGTCCTTGTACGTAAGATACATTACATATCATATGTCGTGGTTAATAATCATTATGGCCCAAGCCCTAAAAGGGCGAAGCTATTCAGGGCTGTGTAAAAAGTGCATGCTCTGGAATTTGATATACTCCTCGGAGGCCTTTATTCCGACGGCCACCAAACTCGGTCAGCATGACCTCAAGACATTGGGGATCCCTGGTGAAAAAACCAGCATATGCTGGTAGGTATGTTTTGCTGCTGGTTTATGCTGGTCCTTGACCAGCAACATGACCAGCTAAGGACCAGCTTAAACCAGCATCAAAACATACCTACCAGCATATGCTGTTTTTTTCACCAGGGATGTTAAATTGCGGAGGGATTTTTGATATCTCGAGCGGTTTTAGTTTTAATCCAAGGTACCGATCTGAGAAACCCATGGCTCATAAACATACGTGATTTCACCACACTGCGTCAGTGCTGCACTGTGTGTGAGACCTGATGAATAAGAACATGAATAACAACATATTTATTCATTTGTATTAAATTTTAGTCTTTATTCTGTCAGTTTTCATTCACAGTCATTTCACTGTATGCAATTCACATTTTTATGCCAAAATTCTTAAACAATAATCAATTCATGCTGTTAACGTTATACTAAGATTAATTAGCTAAAATGTTCATCATTGTTATTTCTTTAAGGCAACGCCCGCGCATTCATTCATCAATTTTAATACTGCTCTTATGAAAATTAACAATGGTATGTGTAGTGGCAATACAAATGGATATCAGTCAGTGGAAAAAATAAAATTAACTTAACATTGTTACTACATTTACTATAGTAAATCCATGGTTAATTTTGTAAGGGTGTTTATTTAAAATGTATTTTAATGTAAACAGGTATAAAATATGATGAAAAAACATTGTTAATGAGAAGACAAAATTGACTGCAGCAGGTTAAATTAATTTATTATTCAGAATGCACATTTGGAACAGAAATATATTAATAGAAACATTTCAGCAGGAGATATGAGATGTAAGCCCAAACATCCTCAGTTTCGAAATGCATACTCCAAGTGAACGTGCTCCCGCATAATATATTAGAAGGACCTTAATTCATCCGACGCATCTCATCCCTGTTGTGTCAGCAAATCGTGAAAACTGAGGCAGTGTGTCATTGTTTAGAATAAAAGCAGCCAGGTACACTGCAGTAACACCAGCGAAAAAGGAAAGAGAGGATTCTCCCATTAGTTTTCATTGCGTTGCGATGGGACCGGAAGTGGGGCAACACTGCTTCTCTTACCGGATATAGGAAGTGAGATAAAGGTCCATTATGGCGAGAAATGAGAAACAGGAAATGGCTAATAACTATTGCACACATTGCCTGATTCTGATAAAACTTCAGGAGTTTGTTCATTGTATGATGCCGATCACATAGATGTGACTATTAGGAGTCAAAGTTATAGCGCCACCAACTGGCAGCAGGAAGTGTGTCGTTTTCAAAATGCTTTTAAATCAGCCTCTTAATTTTACTCGATTTGCTTCAAACTTCATCAGAATAATGTCAAAACACAGCCGATGACAATCTGTAAAGGGATTGTAGATACATTAAATGCTGTTGCCATGGCAACGTGTCAAACTTTAACATTTGTTTCCTGTGTTTTTGGGGCACTTAATAAGCTTAGATTTTCATGAAACTCAACACACACATCAGTATTAATGTCAGTTAGACACTGGCAAAGGCTCATAAATGGGCGTGGAGGAGGCGCTCTATAGCGCCACCTTTTGTCAAAAGTGGGGGGGGGTTAGTTTTAGCTACAGACACCAAACTCGGTATGTATATTGTTCTCATCAAGCCGGACAACTTTCTAATTTACATCCATTAGCTGCGACCAACAGGAAGTCTGCTATTTTGATTTGAATGTGGATTTTTGGTAAAATCTGGCTTTACATAAATTCATACTCCTCAAAGCAGAAACAAGTAGTTCACACCAAACTTTGTCAACATGATGCCAACATACTGAAGATGCTAAATTGCGAGCGGATTTTGGATATTTTGAATGGTGTTGACATGGTGATTTATGAAATTAACAGTAAAAAAGATAACAGTAATTTTCAAATATCTTTAAAGTGCATTATTCTAACTCTTCAAAACGTTTTACATATGAGGAACAAGTCATTCTTAGGAAACATGGTTTGTTTCATAACCTTATCTTGTACAGAAGGCCCAAAAACATTAAAACTATCATATATCTTAAGGTGGTAGATGAAGACTGTAATACCAAAGATGACCACAAGATGTCCTCGTACAATAAGGGATCTTTTTAACTCCAAATATATCCAGGTCATTCTCAGTGTATAAGAATGAAAAATAATGCAAAGAATCAGTTGATATGTACTGCACTGTCAAAATACTTTTACATAATTATTGTATAAATGCTTAAAGAGCATTCAATTTTTTTTTTTTTTTACTTAAAAGGAGAAGTCATTAACGTTTAAATACATCCTATCCTCTCTCACTGATAGGATTAGAAGTATTTTGAGTCTGACTGTTTACTGCTCAGTTCAATTAATTAGAATTAAAAATAATAATAAGTTAATATGTACTTTATTGGTAATGTATTTATTTCACAAGTGCTTTTAGATCATTTATATAATATTTAAAAATGGTTGTAGATCATAAAACATGGTCTCTTTTGTTAACATCAGTTAATGTATTAACTAATATGAAGTAACAATTAACAATATATTTTTACGGCATTTTTTAATGTTAGTTTATAAAAATATGTTCATGTTAATTCACAGTACATAAACTAATGTTAAAAGATCCAACTTTACATTTTAATAATGCATTCATACTTTTTAAACTTAATATATAATTATAGAAATGCTATCCACAAGTTTCCTACGCCTCATGAGGCCTTGCGTCAAAAGTGGGAGCGTCTTCCGGTTCAAAGTAAACAAGCGGGACGTGACACTCATTCATTCAACAGTTGACAGGAGTGACGGGCAAATGAAGCCTCGTGAAGCACCGAGACTTTCCTCTGACTGTTTCGGGAAAAGATTCAAAGCTTCGAGAGTGTCAAAACAGCGCGATCTGGTGGTTAGTAAAAAATAAAGCAGCCAAAAGACTAAAGCTCCGTCGGAATACGCATTCGCCACAATTTCCATAGATCGGTCCATGTTATATGCACAAATAAAAGCATAACCGTGTGTGTGTGTTGGTTGAATTTCTGACTCTGATAAATTAATTTACCCATTGAATATAGTGCCATTAAATGTCAGTACGAATATCAATATGATGTAATAGAAGAATAATGTATAAATATATTAATTGCATATATATGGCATATATTTAATTTTCCTGAAATAATTAGTATTATTCATATTACTTGTATGACTGGGTATTTAATAATGTAATAATGTAATTATTAAATAGGTCCCAATGAAAATGTACTGGCAAAGTCAGATCTGGGGGTCGAACATTAGGACACGCAAAGTGAATTGCGTACATGACTGGACAGAAAGTGAGGCTTTTACGAAAGGGATTTCTACGTTAACAAGGCTCGAATCGAGGCTTCATCTGGCATGTCCTTTAACACAAGCTCTGATGTCTCGGTTCAAATGTCAGTTCACTAGTTGACAGTCATTGTTGTGCATATAAGAAGGTAATGACATCTCTCATAAAGATGTGCATCTTTACAAAGTAAACAATAGTCTAAAAAACACTTAGGCTCTTCGCTTATTAGCACACAAATACCACTGGTATACTACGTAAGCCGTCCACCGGAAGTTGTACCTACGTTCTTTTTTACAGTAGCGCCCCCCGGAAACTTGTGGATATAATTATTGCTCGTGTTAACTAATATAGGCTGCATCCGAAAGCTCTAAAATGCTGCCTTCGGAGGCAGCATTCCAAGGCAGGAAGGCATCAAGGCACGTCCGAATTCTAATTCTGCTTCACTTCCTGTCTCCGGAGGTACCTTCTTCTGATGTTTTTGAAGGCAGCATAGATGTATCCTTCGCTGCCTTCGATTTCCCACAATCCTGTGCGTGTGTGTCATATAGGCTATATAAATAAAGATATATTGGTGAAATTAGACTTGTTACTTTATATAATAGATGAGAACTTGACCATGATATACTTTATGAATCGTAATAGTGTAAAAAGCATGATAAGTAATATTGTTTGTAATAATAGTATTTAATAAAATGTTAAAAGGGTTCAAAAGAGTAGTGAATAAGAATAATATTTACAATATACTACCAATAATAACGAAACAGCCACTAATAACAATGACCTGTTCTGCAATATTACTTGCATCAGTGTTTTTATTTTTTTAAGCAAAAAGTAGCTGCCATTCTCAGTCGTCTTGCACTGGCGGTGAGGGCCCGTCATTGCTGCTTGCGGCTATATTATTTTACTTCTTTCACAGTTTAAATCAGGATCAATTAGTGTTCTGTTGATGATGCTCCTTTTTGGGAGTGGAAACTTCTTAACAATGAAGAAAGGTATTCATACTAAAATTAGGGATGCACCGATACCACTTTTTCCAGGACTCGCCCGATACCGATACTTTTATTTTTGGTACTTGCCGATTCCGAGTACCGATACCGATATTTTAAAATTTACCAGTAAATTTGTAAAATATTGGGTACAGAAACTAAAAGAATATGTATTAGTTGGTTAATTTCATTTATCAAATAGATACAGTCAAACCAAAATTTATTCAGATACCTTTTCTCACATTATCAGACATTTTTCACATTATCACATTATCATAAACTGTGTCCTGCACCCACTAGTAAAAAAAAAAAATATGTATATATATATAAAATTAGGTGGTGTATAGCTGATGTCTGAATAATTTTTAGTTTGACTATATATCCCTTAGTTATTTTTTTTTACACTTAATTATGCCCATTAAAAAGTGTTTTGTTACTTTCACTGTTCAAATTTTTTTTTTTTTTTTTTTGCTCTGTGGTACATCATCTTTAATTTAAAACTGCTCCATTGCAGCGGCTCAGTACTGTAATCACACGTTTTGTTGTAATAATGCAGGGAACCACTCTGATATTTTCAGAAATATAAGTCGCGTTTTTTTATCTGAAACATGCTGCTATTTGGGCTATAAGAGACTCAAATAATGCAGAAACACTCATGAAGCCAGCAAAACATGGGCAACGCGCTCAAGTACAGTACAGCCTAGCGCATTTCACACAGACTGCTAGTTTCACTTTCGTCGTACAGTCGTGTCTGCTTAAGGTTGAAAATAAATGATGTTTATAGTGAATGCCTCTATAAATTTTGTTTCATATTTACGAATTTGATTTAATCCAAAAGATGCTTGTGCTAAATATGCGAACATCAATAAAGATCACGTAACAAAAGTGCGCGCTCTCTCTTTCTCTTTGTCGCTCTCTCTCTCTCTCTCTCTCTCTCTACCGTTAAATAACTTGTGCATTGCTTTACTTACTTGTTTTTGACATATCCAACAAAACTACAAACTTTCCAGTGATGTCAAGGCGGGATCTTAACTCGACAAGCCGTGCATCTTCGCCGCCGCGCGCTCAATCCATTCTGCGTGCTTTGCCTTTCAGCTCGCGCGCACCAGCTATACAAGCCTTGATACTGAATGTTTAACATTATATTATTTGCATACATATACTTCGTAGACATCCTTAATTTCTAATGACTCCATTCTGCTGTCTGTTGTTCTGTTGTCGGCGTTTCTTTGCCTGAATACGCAGTTGTCACATGCTGTGTGGTATCGGCCTTTGATATCGGGGCATTTTAAGGAGTACGAGTACAGGAGCTCAGTATCGGGCCCGAGGTGCATCCCTAAATAAAATATTTTGAATTTTCAAAAATTTTCCATTACTTCAGGCCCATTCCTCAATGAGCACCTGATAATTAACGGTAAACCAGGTATTGTTAACAAAAAGCATATGACCACAAAGTTTGTGCGTATAGTTTATATAGCTTTGTCATTTAGGGTTTTCTGCTGGCCGTACAAATGTCACTGAGTCGTGCGTTATGCCTAAGTCCTGCAAAGTGTACGGCTTCACTGACTGGTATAAAGTGGGCAGTTACTGTGTCAAATACTTTAACAGCCCTCTCAACTTCACTGATGCTGATGTTGTTTTTTTTTTTGTTTTTTTTGTTTGTTTGTTTGTTTGTTTGTTTGTTTTGTCATTGTAATGTAACAAAAAAATAAAATAAATGAATCAATGTTATGTGTAGTCATTAAATTGTTCTTCCTTTTTCATATCCAGTTCAAGTGTAGGGCCACAGCCCCTGGTGCACACTTGGTGTCAGTGCATAGTAAAAAGCATAATGATTACTTGCCCTGCATGGTGCAAAATTTTAACCAAAACAACCTGCGCTTCTGGCTTGGAGCCTTTGTATTATTTAAAGTAAAAAAAGACAGAGGTGTGAAGAGGGTCATAAATAGGGAGAGCAAAGAGAAATTATTAAGTTGTTATTTCCGTTTTTCAATGACATGCACACACTATTTATTTTTTCTTCTTTAAAATCTCATTCAGTCTGGTGTATTTCTTTGGACTGATGGATCCTTCTGGGATTTTCAAATTTGGACACATGGTGAGCCCAACCACATGTACACTAGCATAGAGGAATGCGTGGAGATGAACTGGAAAGGTAAGAACAGACAAACACCAATGGGTAATAAGATAGTCACATTTCATTTTTAAAAATTTGTACACTCATGGATGACAGTTGTAACGGAGAGACTGAGAGAGGCGTGCGGATCCATCTGCAAGCTTTTATTGAACGGCTCATTTAAACAGGCAAGGGTCAGACACCAGCAAACAGATATAAACAGGGCAAGACAAAAGAGTAATCCAAAGACAGGCATGGGTCGATCGTCTGCGAACGTAATCCAGGGGACGAAGCAAACCGGTAATCCAATAGATAGGCGAGAAACAGACAGAATGCAGTAAACCAGGCAGGAATCAAGACTGACTAGACTAGGCTCCATAAGTTGCTATAGCTCGGACAGAGATAAACGCAAACAATACTCGGCGATAAGAACAGGGAAGTCCATAGTTTATAAAGTGTGTGTGTGATTGGCTGTAGCTGTGCTTGTAAATCAGTGCAATGGATGCTGGGAAATGTAGTCTGGAGTGACATGCAACAGTTTGTGTAGTGTGAGAGTCACGGACCGGATTCATGACAACAGTATACTTTTGCCAGTAGAAAGAGCTCATCAAGAGCTTTCATTTGATATATCTCCATTCACCCAAAATGTCACTTACACCCTTCTGGTTCTCACCCCTTGAAATATATCTTTTCTGTACCTAAATAGATTATTATATGTTTAAGCAGTATCACAAACCTTTATCTTTGATATATTTGAAGAAGACCAGCAATAAAGCCAAAGAGAGAGGTGCAAAGAATTGCATAAAATGAAGAAGACACAATTCCTGACGCTTTTATGTTCTAGCTATACAGTAAAAGTGAATGGGAAATTAGAAGAACTAATGCTTCATGCAACCTAATGCATTATGTTGTGATACAAGTTGCTTTGTTTCACCATGAGGCCACATTAGGCCAGCTTTTATGTGATGAAGAGCTGAGAACGTGATGTGAGAGAAAAAGAAGGGGTTGTGAAAATTAAAGCGATACAAAGTGACAGATGTAACAACTTTCATGATAACTTTACTGAGCCTTCATGAAGTCAGAATCTCGAGCACCCAAATGTTTACACTTAAGTTTGAGTAATTACAAATAATGAATGTCTCTATAGGAGAAGTATTTTGGCCCTATTTACACTTAATGCAACTTGACGGACTGAATTTCCCATTTCCTATCCATCCAAGACCAAGAATGAGTCTTGGTCTTGATCGGATAGCTATACATTAAGCTGTAATCAAAGCCTAACGTGTTCTGTATGTCTCCTTAATTGAAAACATGATGTTTAATAACCACATAACTTGCATTGTCATATAGCTGTAAATTACTGCCATACGGACATTCATTTGACGGATTCTGTTGCTGACAACAGAATACTTACTGATTGTAACACTGAAACATGCATTTTCTGAAATAATATGCTTTGTGAAAAGTGCTAAATAAACTTGAATTTAATTAAATGATAAAGCAACAGCTGTTGCTGGCAGTGTCAAGTGGATGTTGGCACCAAGAGGTTCACAACTGTTTAACCACAAGGTTATTGGTTTCACTTTATGGTGTGGTAAAGTAAAGTTTTCAGATGCTTGTAATTTACATGTAATTTAATTTAATGCTAGTCTCTTTCAGACTAATGTGCTGTCTACAAAATCAGTTTTAGCTTGTTTGTCCATTACAATGCTGACAGGAATGAAGTATATATTATATATATTATATATTATATATTATATATATTTCTTTTTAAAATGATTCAGTTGCTAGATGTCTGAAACAGTTTCCTGTGTAATGAAGAATAAAAAACTGTTCTAGACCTGAAAGTCAGTAAGATCAAGAGAAGAGGAGGAGTTGTGAAATTGAATGGAAAGGTATAAAATAAGGTGAAACAGAAGCAAAACTTATTATGAGGACAGGAAGACAACAAGCTGGTGAGCTGCAATGGTAAGTCCTCTCCTTGAATGAACAGTCCTTGTATGTAAGATATATTACATATCATATGTCACGGTTAATAATCATATTCTACTTCTTTCACAGTTTAAATCAGGATCAATTAGCCTTCTGTTGATGATGCTCCTTTTTGGGAGTGGAAACTTCTTAACAATGAAGAAAGGTAATGATTATTTCATACTAAAATATATTGAATTTTCAAAATTTTACCCATTACTTCAGGCCCATTCCTTAATGAGCACCTCATAATTAACGGTAAACCAGGTATTGTTAACAAAAAGCATGTGACCACAGTTTGTGCGTATAGTTTATATATAGAGTAGATCAAAATTCTTAGAGCTTTATCATTTAGGGTTTGTTGCTGGCCGTACAAATGTCACTGAGTCGTGCACTATGCCTACGTCATGCAAAGTGTACAGCTTCACTGACTGGTATGAAGTGGGCAGTTACTGTGTCAAATACTTCAACAGGCCTCTCAACTTCACTGCTGCTGAGGTAGTTTTTTTTTTTGTCATTGTAATGTAACAAAAAAATAAAATAAATGAATCAATGTTATGTGTAGTCATTAAATTGTTTTTCCTTTTTCTTATCCAGTTCAAGTGTAGGGCCACAGCCCCTGGTGCACATCTGGTGTCAGTGCATAGTAAAAAGCATAATGATTACTTGCTCTGCATGGTGCAAAATTTCAACCCAAATAACCTGCGCTTCTGGCTTGGAGCCTTTGAATTATTTCAGGTAAAGAAAAAAAGGTGTGAAGAGGTTCATAAATAGGGAGAGCAAAGAGAAATTATTAAGTTGTTATTTCCTGTTTTTCAATTACATGCACACACTATTCATTTATTCTTCTTTAAAATCTCCTCATTATCTCAGTCTGGTACATTTCTTTGGACTGATGGATCCTTCTGGGATTTTCAAATTTGGAATCGTGGTGAGCCCAACCACTTGTACACTCGCATAAATGAATGCGTGGAGATGATCTCGAAAGGTAAGAACAGAAAAACATCAGTGGGTTATAAGATAATCACATTTCATTTTAACTTTTAAAATTTGATAAGACACACTGCAGAAGAATAATCTCTTTCGTTCATTGACATTTTCAAAAGCTGGCCAATGGAATGACGAGCCTTGTCATGCCAAGAAAAACTACATGTGTGCCTTCAAGTGGGATACCATCTCAAAACCCAGCTCTGAGAAGATGGAGTAGTTTTAGCTGGGTATATAACACTTTCTGAATAAAATGATTTTCTTTGCAACAGCAACAGCAACAAAAAAAATAAAATAAATAAAAATAAATAAAAAAAAAAAAATCTTTAAATACCTTGAAAATGATAATAAAGAACATTTGCAATCAAAATTATCAGTTGATTTTATTTTTGTATTGTTTGTCTGATTATGACTGGCTGATTGTGACTATAAATATTAAGGAGAGCAGATGTCTGAAATGGAAACCACCCTGATAGCACAGGGTGTAGTAGTAAATAGTTCATCTTGGAGACGTCTATGTGACGTCTGCATTTACATCTGCAAGACATAGTTTTTTAGAGTGTTTGCTCATCTGCAATACGTCTATAGGACGTTTCTTATCAGATGTCAAACAGATGTTTATTAGATGTCTTAAAGATGTTTATGATCTAGAATGCATGTAAAACTTACATCTTACAGACGTCTGTCAGATGTTTGTACACAGCAGATGCTTTCCAGATCAAGAGATCTTTAACAGACATCTTGCAGATGTATGTGCGCTATAATTGCTGTGTATTCCATGTAATAATATTAGAATTAATAATTACAATGAATGATGTTCGTGGGCTGAAGTGACCCTAGTTTTAATACATCAAAAATCACAATATGCAAAACAGTAAATAGTAACTAATGCAAACAGATCAAAACAGTATAATATGCTATAACAAAATTGTGACTTTACAAATCTACATAAAATTATAAATATGAGAGCATATGATAAATGTGTTGTATTTAACAAACATTTCATACTTTTTCTAACTGTATTTACAAACTGAGTATAGCTACAGTAATACAACTTTTAAATGTTATGTTTGTTTTAGAAATGTATCTGTACTATCCCTAATTATAGGCTTATTATTTTTGCTTTTTAGGCTCATTTTGAGCACAATTATGTGCTTTCAGCTAATTGTAAAAGTGTAATTGTTTATTTATTTATTTTTTAGAATTATTTTATTATATTTATATTATTCATTCATATCAAAGTTAACATAAATAGTTTGACTACCTTGAAATCAATGTCTCCTTTGATAATTATTATAATAGCGTTCTGCTCAAGGTAGCATAACGCAACCAAGTAGGTCTAGATTTTAGCTTGGCTATTTCATCTTTTCAGCTAGAGCGCTGTTGTTGAAAGTAGTTATGACATGATTGCTCAGATAACCTGCCTGTTATGTTGGTCAAGTATTTTACAGTGTATTTGTAGGTTGGTGTTAAACAAACACAACAGGAAACGGGGACATTTTTGATACAGGTCGAGTCAGGGAAAGGAAACCAAAACTCAAGCCAGTCTCTGGAAAACAGGGACGTCTAATCACCATCATAAATGTATAACTACAGGGGAAAGATGGCTTTAAACTCACTATCCTTAATCTAACTAGTTTACAGTGCATATACTTGTGTTAAGGGAAATCATTTCTTTACCATAAGCTATTAAACCAAATAGAAATAGCATACATAAAGACTTAGGATAAATAGATAGCCTAACTCAGATAACTGGGATATTCATACAGCAATAATTGAATACCTTAATATTAAATAGAACTCTCACATTAAGCACAAAACTGAATTCAGGGAGTGGGATACAGAACGGGCAAACACATTTTAATTCATGTTGGTGATCTACAGTTCATTAGTGGAATCTGAAGGCCAGCAAAGGCAACACACAAACACAATGTAATGTCATCTTCTCAAAACAAACGTGCAATCCAAACTCCCTGTCATTTCAGTAAGGAAACATTTTTGGAACACCAATAAATTTCCTTTCATTTCTCTTTTGAATTTTCCAGTTTTTGAAGACAAGGTGTCCATTAAACCACTTTAAACTGCTGAGGAAGTTCAAGCAGGTACTTTAAAGAAAGAAAGAAAGAAAGTGTGGGCTGGGCTGATACACATGCAATATAAATTAATAAAAAGTTGGGGCAGGGTGACAGAGGTCAGAATCCTCCCTTTAAAAGTAAGCCTGGCACAGTGCCACCTGGTGGACAAAACGGAAAACAATAAATAATATTATAAAAACAGTAGCTTTCGGGAGAAATCGCAGGGGCCCCACACAATTGCGTGCTTTGCGTAGTGGGTAAACATGCTACTGCATACTCAGAGAAAAGTTTCTGTGGCTACTGTGTTTCGTGTGTGGTGTGGAAGTAGCTAGTGTGAAGATGAACGCTTGTCACAATGAATGAACAAGAAAAATCTGCCATTGATCATTCTCGCCATTTGTAAACCGTTGATTATTTGTCTGTCTGTTTTAATACAATGTCTTGTATGCAAGGGTACAATAGTGACTCAGACCACATTCATCCACGCACAGGAGCAGTGCCGAAGCACAATCAAAACAATGTTCTTCCTCAAGACGCATGCATGCCATTTTATTTTAAATCACTAGAGGGCGAAAACAGTAATG
>NW_026129680.1:0-40083 GCF_022985175.1 Labeo rohita | reverse complement strand
TTTATATCGTATTTTGTTTTATATTATATAGAACATAAAAAACTTCATCGCGTTGTAAGAAATTTAGATACAATGAGCTACTTTCATTTTCAAAATATTTCACTCGATTTCAAACATTTTAGCCAGGAATCATAGTTTAGGAAAACCCACGCTAGTAAATGTGTTCAAACTTATGTCAAAATAAAGCGTTAACTAATGCAAAAAAGAAACAACACTTACTCGTCAGACTGATCTCTTCCTCTGGATGAGCTGCGCGTCGCGTTGTTCATCTGCGGTGAATTCTGTGTTTTTCCTCTTAGCGCGTCTTTTTTTCTTAAAGTAATTCCTGCTGTTTCTCTCAGCGCGTCTTCCAGAAACGAACAGTAGCCGAGATGAACTTGATGAATTGTCAAGCTTTGTTTACTATGATGTGGGCGCTAAAACGCGGCGCCGCGCACGTGGCTATTTATCATATCAAAGGCAAAAGCTGCTCGTGGGCGTGATCACATTAAAAATAATAAGCTCTGAGGGAAAAACTAGGCATCACGTTGGTTTCACGCGGATTACTTTAGCACAGAATATTTGTTTTCGATAAGACTTGATTTATATAAAAGTAGAGATATCAAGCTTTCTATAGATATATCTCTCCTGTCTGTGTGTCAAATATTCACTGAGTTCAGGTTAATTTTATTGACTCATTTCTAAAAGCCGTTCGCGGAGACAGTGAAGACTGAGAAAGCACCCTGTTTATTTTCTTTAATTTAAAGAAGAACACAGTTCAGTTTTTATTGTGAGTGTTCTCAAATAAAAGTATACACTTAATGGTTTCTAATGATGTACAGGTCCTTTTCAAAAAATTAGCATATCGTGATAAAGTTCATTATTTTCTGTAATGTACTGATAAACATTAGACTTTCATATATTTTAGATTTATTACACACAACTGAAGTAGTTTCAAGCCTTTTATTGTTTTAATATTGATGATTTTGGCATACAGCTCATGAAAACCCAAAATTCCTATCTCAAAATTAGCACATTTCATCCGACCAATAAAAGAAAAGTGTTTTTAATACAAAAAAAGTCAACCTTCAAATAATTATGTTCAGTTATGCACTCAATACTTGGTCGGGAATCCTTTTGCAGAAATGACTGCTTCAATGCGGCGTGGCATGGAGGCAATCAGCCTGTGGCACTGCTGAGGTGTTATGGAGGCCCAGGATGCTTCGATAGCGGCCTTAAGCTCATCCAGAGTGTTGGGTCTTGCGTCTCTCAACTTTCTCTTCACAATATCCCACAGATTCTCTATGGGGTTCAGGTCAGGAGAGTTGGCAGGCCAATTGAGCACAGTAATACCATGGTCAGTAAACCATTTACCAGTGGTTTTGGCACTGTGAGCAGGTGCCAGGTCGTGCTGAAAAATGAAATCTTCATCTCCATAAAGCTTTTCAGCAGAGAAAGCCGGACCAGAAAGTTTGAAAAAGTTTAAAAAATTTGAAAAGTTAAGAAGTTTCAAAAGTTTAAATAGTTCAAGAAGTTCAAGAAGTTTTAAGTTTGGATGGTTTTCAGTCTGAAATATTTTTAAAGTTTTAAAGTTTGAATGTAGTCTGTCAGATAGATAGATAGATAGATAGATAGATAGTATTGGTCAGATTATCAATCAACAGAAAGATAGATGATTCTAACATTATTACCAAGTTACTAGCATGTTGCTAGTCTGTTTCTAGCATGATTAGCATGTCGCTAGCATGTTTCTAGCATGATTAGCAAAGTTGCTAGCATGTTTCTAACATGATTAGCATGTTTCTAGCATGTTTCTAACATGATTAGCATGTTGCTAGCATGTTTCTAGCATGATTAGCATGTTGCTAGCATGTTTCTAACATGATTAGCATGTTGCTAGCATGTTTCTAGCATGATTAGCAAAGTTGCTAGCATGTTTCTAACATGATTAGCATGTCGCTAGCATGTTTCTAACATGATTAGCATGTCGCTAGCATGTTTCTAGCATGATTAGCATGTTGCTAGCATGTTTCTAGCATGATTAGCAAAGTTGCTAGCATGTTTCTAACATGATCAGCATGTCGCTAGCATGTTTCTATTAGCATGTTGCTATGATTTAGCATGTTGCTAGCATGTTTCTAGCATGATTAGCATGTTGCTAGCATGTTTCTAACATGATTAGCATGTTTGCTAGCATGTTTCTAACATGATTAGCATGTTGCTAGCATGTTTCTAGCATGATTAGCATGTCATTAGCATGTTTCTAACATGATCAGCATGTTGCTAGCATGTTTCTAGCATGATTAGCATGTCGCTAGCATGTTTCTAGCATGATTAGCATGTCGCTAGCATGTTTCTAACATGATTAGCATGTTGCTAGCATGTTTCTAACATGATTAGCATGTTGCTAGCATGTTTCTAACATGATTAGCATGTTTTGCTAGCATGTTTCTAACATGATTAGCATGTCGCTAGCATGTTTCTAGCATGATTAGCATGTTTCTAGCATGTTTCTAACATGATTAGCATGTTGCTAGCATGTTTCTAGCATGATTAGCATGTCGCTAGCATGTTTCTAACATGATTAGCATGTCACTAGCATGTTTCTAGCATGATTAGCATGTTGCTAGCATGTTTCTAACATGATTAGCATGTCAGCATGTCGATAGATATATGTTTCTAGATTATGATTAGCATGTTTCTAGCATGATTAGCATGTCTAGCATGTTTCTAGCATGATTAGCATGTTGCTAGCATGTTTCTAGCATGATTAGCATGTTTCTAGCATGTTTCTAGCATGATTAGCATGTCGCTAGCATGTTTCTAGCATGATTAGATGATTAGCATGTTTTAGCATGTTTCTAGCATGATTAGCATTGCTAGCATGTTTCTAGCATGATTAGCATGTTGCTAGCATGTTTCTAGCATGATTAGCATGTCATAGATATGTTTCTAGCATGATTAGCATGTTTGCTAGCATGTTTCTAGCATGATTAGCATAGATGTTGCTCAGATAGCATGTTTCTAGCATGATTAGCATGTTGCTAGATGTTTCTAGCATGATTAGCATGTCGCTAGCTAGATGTTTCTAGCATGATTAGCATGTCGATAGCATGTTTCTAGATATGATTAGATGATAGATGTTTCTAGATGATTAGCATGTCACTATAGATGTTTCTAGATGATTAGCATGTCGATAGCAGATGTTGATAGATAGATGATTAGATAGATAGATGATTCTAGATGAGATAGATAGATGTTTCTAGCATGATTAGATGTAGATGTTTCTAGATGATTAGATGTTAGATGATTCTAGCATGAGAGCATGTCAGATATGATTCTAGATGATAGATGAGATAGATGTTTCTAGCATGATAGATGTCGCTAGATGTTTCTAGAGATGATAGATGTCAGATAGATGTTTCTAGATATGATTAGATAGATAGATAGATGTTTCTAGATGATTAGATGATAGATAGATGATTCTAGATGATTAGCATGTCGATAGATGTTTAGATGATAGATAGATAGATAGATAGATAGATTCTAGATAGATAGATAGATAGATAGATAGATAGATAGATAGATAGATAGATAGATTTCTATATAGATAGATAGATAGATAGATAGATAGATAGATATAGATAGATAGATAGATAGATAGATAGATAGATAGATAGATAGATAGATAGATATAGATAGATAGATAGATAGATAGATAGATAGATAGATAGATAGATAGATAGATAGATAGATAGATAGATAGATAGATAGATAGATAGATAGATAGATAGATAGATAGATAGATAGATAGATAGATAGATAGATAGATAGATAGATAGATAGATAGATAGATAGATAGATAGATAGATAGATAGATAGATAGATAGATAGATAGATAGATAGATAGATAGATAGATAGATAGATAGATAGATAGATAGATAGATAGATAGATAGATAGATAGATAGATAGATAGATAGATAGATAGATAGATGAGTTTGAATGAGTTTGAATGGATTAGAAATACAGTACATAGAAGGGAAGTTTGATTGAGGCTCAAAGGATTCTGGGGATTTTGACAGTTGGGATTTGAAAAGTGCTGGCTCATTTGAACATTCCGTCAATGTAAGTCTATGGGATTTTTCCCAAATTTAATCGCCATTTTTAGGAAAATCGTAAGTCCGATCAGTTAGAAAAGATATAGCAACTAACTTCAGATCAGTCTGAAGATCTGGGCTGAGTTTGGAGTTTGTAGAGTTAAAGCCCTAGGACGAGTTAGAGTTGATAATTTTAGTCTCAGAAGAAGAATAATAAATATTGTTACTTTTTTTTTTCTAACACTTTCTCTTTATGTGTCTTAAAACTCAACCTACAATTCATCCATATCCCTAAATATTTTATATACTTGACTTGTTCCAGTACCTGATCATATAGTTTCACTTTGACTTCAGGATTATGATTTCTCTTCGCAAAACAGACTAGTTGAGTTTTAGCAAATGATAACCGGAAACTCCACTTATTGGCTTATTTTTCCACTTCATTAACTGCTGTTTGTGTGACTTTTGTTACATGTGATTCATTACGTCCCTTCTTCCATATCACTCCATCATCAGCATGAAGAGATTTTCCTATATCTACTTTGACATTTTGAAAAACATAATTTATCATGATGTTAAACAATACTGGACTGATACGCTTCCTCGCGGAGTATCATTATCTATTTTATATATTGTGGAATATGATGATCAACTCTTACCTGAACAGGGCTGTGTTTCTCGATAACACTGTCTCTTAGCGCGATACGAAGACTCTACAGGTAAATCTGAACTACAGGTGTAGCTTTTCTAGTCGTGTTCCCCGAACTATACCTTAGGATGTTACTTAAGATAAACCTTCTTACGTGTGTTGTTACCGGGTGCTGTTCATGGCGGTGGTGCTGAATTTGTTGATATCAATCGATATTGTCGATTATTAATTCTGTGCACGGGCTGAAAAAGAAAGCTGTGTTCTTTATAAAAGTGTTGATTTTAAAATAAAGACACGAAACTCTTTCCTGTTAGAATGAAACAAACTTACAAGAAATTTTTACTTTCGCTTTGCAAAACACATCACGTCAGGAAAGAAAAATATATGACCAGAGCACCTCCCAGTGGTCACCTAAAATACTAACATAAAATACTAGTGGAAAAACTACATGACAGCTTTTAACAAACGAAAAAAAAAAAATATAAATAAATAAAAAAAATATATATATATAACAGTGTCCAACAACAACAACAATATCTCTGGAAAAGCATAGCCATATAAAATGGCAGCATCAAGTTCAAGTCCACAGAGAGAGTGGGAAGTTATCTGTAAAAAGTGGCATGATTTTGCTAGTGCAGCCAAAGCATCCTCCATTTCCTCATTAATATTTAACTCTTGTAACTTTACCTCACTGATGTATTTGAATGTCTCCTGATTAGCCATTTTAAATGTCCATCTATCTCTCCTATCCTCTATATTTTCATTAACATTCATGTCTATTTTACAGATAATAACATAGTGATCGCTCTCTATTGTTGAATCCTCTCAAATATCCACATACATTTCCCTGATAAACCTTCAGACACCAGTGTTAAATCTATAGAAGAGCATCAACCCCTGACCACATCAATTCTAGTAGCTCTACCATCATTCATACATATCAAACCCTTCAAATCAATCATTTCTTCTATCATCTTACCATTATGATCAGTATTATCACTTCATTATAAAGTATTATATGCATTAAAATCTCCACACCATATCACTTTCTGATTTCCCATTACCTTTTCTAATACTTCAATATTTAACCTGTTGCAAGGATTATAAAAATTAATGACCTTAACATTCTGTCCCTTTAAAAATATCTCTACTGTAATTGATTCATACTCTCAATTCTATAATCTTATATGTTATTTCATTTTTAATAAATATAGTCACCACTCCAGCATTACCTGTCTGTCTATCTCTACTAATACCTGTATATCCTTGTATCACAAAGTCTAAATGAGGTTTCAATCAGGTCTCTTGTACACATTTAACCTGAGGTTTATATTCTTTATCTTTTATTACTTTTTTAAACTCATGTCCATTTGTGATTAAACTCGTTGTATTTCACTGTAATACTAATAAAACCATTAAGATCCTCCACATGTTTCCTGTGAATCTACAACTTGACCCTTAAGTTTTTTATTTACTTGTTCCAGAGTAATTCCCTCAAACTGTAGATGTTTAACACCTGTTACCTTCTTCTTCTTTTCTTTTTAATGGCGGTTGGCAAACCTACTTAGAAGGTGCATTTCTGCCACCTACTAGACTGGAGCATGATGGCTATTACTGACACCATAATAATAATAATAATAATAATAATAATAATAAACTAAAGGAGTATTAAATCAAGATACAATTCTTTTTATGCTTCATTATGTGATTCTATTTATTATACCTATTGCTTTCAAATAATTAATTGCATAATAGACCTTATATTTCACTGCATATTCTTTAGTATTGACTTAATTGTTATATTTTCAATATTCAACAAACTTAATTCTTCTATTAATCTCATTATTTTTTTTCTTTCATATGCTTCACAATGTAATAATAAATAATAAATAATGACTGATAAGAGCTGTGTGATCAATACAGAGTCTAAATATTATTGTGTCCTCCTTCCTACTTCCAAAGTTTTTCCTTCCATTTCCAACTTGTTTTTGAATGTTAACACCTGTTACCTGAGGGAAAGTTCCCACCTGTATTCTGTCAACAATTACCCTAGAGTGACCCCTACTGGACACACACATACATGACAATGTAAAGTGACGACAAAAATGTCTTTTACAGTGTCAAATGATAAAACATGTGACCGTAAATGCAATATGAAATTGAAAGGATTTTGTGAATTTATATTTATGCATATGGTATTTTACAAAAAAATAAATAAATAAATAAATAAGTCACTGCATGATGTATATGAATTCATATATTTTCATAAGTAAGGATTTGTCTATGAATTGAAATGATCAGTGAATTAATAAAAAAAAAAAAAAAAAAACACATTAAGAAACATCTGTAAATATGTCGTATGATAATTAACAGACATGTCACACCATCAGTTAAAATCAACTATTACAACATGTAAAAAGTTTTAAAAAGTTTAATATAACGATCAGATGAATCAAGTTTAGAAAATGGCAAATATCCTTGAAAGCTGCATGCACATATTCATAACATCACTGAGATGAAGATACATTTTGCTGTAATTTGGTCTTTTATTAGTAGAGAGTATTTTATTCACTATTTCCTCTCAGTGCTGTAAGTTCTTCCTCCCTGCAAAATAATTCAACAAAATCATTTACTGAGCTCTCATGACTAAAGACTTTGTTCCAGATCAATGTGAATCATCTCAAAAACTCACCAGCTCTTCTTGCACAGATGATCTGAAGAAGAATCACAGTAGGAGCAGCAAACACTGCAAACTCAACAATAATCACAATCACTGCAGGAAAGATGAGAGACACAATCAAGAGAAAAAAACAGACTTAATCTGTGAAAATAAAAATTAAATCAAAGGTATAAAACAACAAACAATGCAAAAAGATGTGTCGTACCTCTGAATATTGATCCATCAGTCCTACTGACTTCAGTTTGTGCTGGATCTGTGATGATGGACATATAAACCAAACATCATCATCATCATCATCATCATCACATCATCCTTGAGCTTCACATCACAGAAATGATAAATGAACTTTCACTGTTTCATGAGTCCATCATCTATTATCATGTTATTTCAATCTCAAGGTGTCAGGAGGAAACTGATGGTTGTCATTTACCAAAAATGAATCTAATGACACTTTAAAAGAATCTTTCTGTCCAATGTGATCTCTTTCTTATTTATAGATATTTGTGTGTAAAGTGTGACATTTTGTGATAAAACAAGTGTAAATGATTGAAGTGAGAGACTGCTGATGTGTGTCAGTGATGATGAACCTTGTGCAGGAGCTGCTGCTGTAGTTTGTCTTGAAGTCGTCTCAGAGTTTGATCTGCTGACTGGAATCAGTGTTGAAGTGACTGGAGCTGCAGAAGATGAACATTCAGATCATAATACTGTAGGACAACAACATCATATTTACATACTTGATCATTTCATGACACAGTTTGTGTTTCATCATCAGTGTTTCAGTGGCAGTTGATGTGAAGAGACGTGTTACTGTATAATTCATGTCTTCTTTATATGAGACTGAAACCATAAACCTTCAGCTTGTCCTGAATTAATGACATTATTATTATAATTACTCCTACATGGGTCATGCTAGGCTATTCTGGTTTATGAAATAGTATAGTCTATTAGGGCCTGTATGACCCATGCAGGATTTTTAAGTATTTGTATGCATTATATAGCTTTGATCACTACTATTTCACAATGTCAAACTAAAGAGTAGAGTTTTATAAATCGTGTGTGTGTGATATAATGGGATAAAATATTAATAATGGGCTGTCAAGGTTTTTTTTAATTTTTTAAAGCTATTAACAAGTAATAAAATAATAATAATTAGGTGCTTTCACACAGTGTAGTTGTGGACAGTGCGCCGACACATGGTGCAGTTGTGCCTCGGGTCTCCTGAGTTTTAATCCATGTAAAGTAGAAATAAAAAAAGTTTGTAAAAATGTTATCTATTTATTTATTTTTTTTCATAATTTTACTTACAACTTAACCAGAATCACACATCAATTCAACTTCCCCCCAGCCTCCCTTCCCTTGCGGTCTCTTTAAAATGGGGTACCTAATGAAATAAAAAAAAAAATAACAGAAAACAAAGCCACAGGAATCATAAAACATAAAATCCAGCAATCAAGAATGCAAACTAAAAATACATAAATAAAATAAAAACTACAGCGTTAAGACATTCTTTCTGAGCCTTGGTCATTGTTTTGTGCATTGTACTTGGAGATCTTCTCAGCAGCTATAGTCCAGATCTTTAATGTAGACATTTGTGCCAAGTTCACCCGAGCTGTGGATATTTCAAGCATTATAATGTCCTGAAGTTGTATCAACCATTTGTACATATCCAGGCTATGTGGTGGAAGCCAGTGTTGCGCTAACAGTTTTTTTGCTGATGTTAACCCGGCCAGCCAAACAGTTTTTTGTAGCTTAGAGAGATTCAACAGAGAATCGTCACTCAGTAATAATATAGACGGGTTCACCGGTATAGGATATTCAATAATTTCTGATAAGATGGTACACACCTCATTCCAAAATGTTTCATATGAAAAAAGGATCCGAGTTGTTGGTCTGGATATTTATCACAGAAGGGACTAAAGGAGGAATCAATACAATGTCTTTTAAGTGGGGTCCAATAAGTTCTGTGACAGAAATTATAATGAATCAGTTGATGATTGGGATTTTTAGATGAAGAAAAAATGTTCAACCATACTCTTTCCCAGTCCGTAACACCTTCCTCTTGTTGACAGTCTCTTTCCCAAGTGCGCTGTATAGGTAAGCGTTTTGTTGTAGCCACTAAGGCCTTTCTGTACATCCATGAGGTGAAATGGCTAGAAGAGGACAGATCAAACCAGGCAACGATTGGATGCACGGGTAGATTTTCCCCCCAGGGAACCCCATAGGCCTTCATGGCCGACCTTAGACGCAAATATAAGAACAGAGAGGAGGGTTCAGGTCCATACCGCTCACGCAATTCTTGAAAACTTAACATGCAGTTAGAACCAGAAATATCTTTCAGTGTATAAATGCCTTTCTGCATCCAATCTCTTGAAAAAAATGGTGCACCACCAGAACGAATATCATTATTATACCAAATAGGAGTATGGGTGTGCCAGTTATGTGAGTGTTGAATGCATTTTTCCATCAGTTTAAAATTGGCTATTGTATTGGCAATGATTGGACCAAAAGCTTACATACATTGTTTGTTATTTAGTCCAGAGAACAGTATATCTTGTAACCTATATTTATGTGCTAAACTCATTTCAATCTCTCTCCAAGAAACCCTAGAGAGCAGGTTGAGCCAAACATTGATGCATCTTATTTGAAAAACCCTATGATATAATTAAAAGTTCGGAAGAGCTAATCCCCCATTGTCTTTTGTACGCTGCAGAGTTTCAAATTTAAATCTAGGCTGTTTCCCATTCCAGATGAATTTACGAATCATAGAATTAAGTTTGAGCCAAAACTTTTAGGAGCAGGTAACGGAATCATAGAACTAAGGAAATTGATTCGTGGCAAAACATTCATTTTAACACTCGCTATTCTGGCATGTAGTGATAAGGGCATCGAGGTCCATCTTTGGAGATCTTGCTCCACCTTAGTTAGAGTTTGAGGATAGTTGGCATCTGGAATAGCCTGCAGGGATGATTGAACAACAATGCCTAAGTAACTCATGGACGTTTGTATGGGAACATTACATGGTAGTTTGACTTTTTTAGCCATGCAATTAAGTGGAAGCAAAGCGGATTTATCCCAGTTGATTTTGAAATCTGAAATAAACAGTAATATATCATCCGCATAGAGAGATATATGTTGTTTGTAGGACTTAACTGAAATTGAACAAATGTTTTCCTGTCTTATCAGCTGGGCTAGTGGCTCGAGCGACAGTGCAAATAACATGGGGGATAACGGGCATCCTTGTCTGGTGCCACGTTTTAAGTGAAAAGGTAGAGAATGTACTCCGTTGGTTATCACAGAAGCCGTTGGGTTTTTATATAATACCTTTATCATGTTCACAAAATTTGTTCCAAGGCCAAAGGCATCCAAAACAGACCAGAGGAAGTCCCACTCCAGCCTGTCGAATGCCTTCTCCGCATCCAAGGAAAGAACTGCAGCTGGAGTGGGACAAGCTCGGGATTCGTGTATGACATGCAGTAATCTACGGATGTTATCAGCCGCCAATCTGCCTGGCATAAAGCCGGTCTGATCTGGATGAACTAATTTGTTTATATATCGTTGCAATCGCAAGGCCAAAATTCTGGCATACATTTTAATATCCGTATTTAACAAGCTAATGGGTCTGTAATTTGCACACTCTAAGTAATCCTTCCCTTTTTTGGGTATCAACGATATACAGGGGTTGGACAATGAAACTGAAACACCTGGTTTTAGACCACAGTTAGTATGGTGTTGGGCCTAATTTTGTGGCAAATACAGCATCATTTCGTCTTGGGAATGAAAAATACAAGTCCTGCACTGTAGCCAGAGGGATTTTGAGCCATTCCTCTTGCAGAACAGTGGCCAGGTCACTACATGATGCTGGTGTAGGAAAACGTTTCCTGACTCACTGCTCCAAAACACCCCAAAGTGGCTTAATAATATTCAGATCTGGTGACTGTGCAGGCAATGGGAGATGTTCAACTTCACTTTCATGTTCATCAAACCATTTTTTCACCAGTTTTGTTGTGTGTATTGGTGCATTATCATCCTGATACACAGCATCACCTTCAGGGTACAATGTTTGAACCATTGGGTGCAAATAGTCAAACTTCACACTCTGCTCTTACTGGTGGAATGTGCAATCAGTGAAGAATGGCCAGCAGGCTGCGCAACTATAGCCATTAAGCCACCAACACTATATTGGCCAGTGTTTCAGTTTCATTGTCCAACCCCTGTAAGTGCTGTATTCAACTGCATGAATGGCCGTCAGGAAGACAGGGCCGAGTAGATCAAAGTATTTAAGAAATAACTCTGTAGGGATCCCGTCTAAACCTGGCGCCTTGCCTTTTTTAGCACCCTGTAACGCCTCTTTAAGTTCCTCCAAGGTAACAGGCTGACCTAATTGATCCGCTTCCACATGACTAAGACGAGGTAAAGTAAGAGAATGCAAGAAAGTGGTACAGCTTGGACTTGAGGGATTAAGTTCAGATATATAAAGTTTAGAAAAGAAATCAGAAAAAGCAGAGTTAATTTCTTTGCCATTCCTAACCAGTCCTTTGGATGGATGATTAATTATATCAATGTACGCTCTCGCTTGACTTTGCTTCAGTCTAAGGGCTAAAAGTTTGCTAGGTCTATCACCACTAAAATAATAGTTCTGTCTGGTTCTGTGAAGTACAAATTCTGCTTTCCTTCTCAGAAGATCATTCAGTTCAGCCTTAAGGATTTGAAGCGTCTTAAATACCAATTGGAAAATGCAGATTTTAACGAACGTTCAAGTGATTGACATTCTTTTTCTAAATAGTCGATTCTCTGATTTTGCATCTTTTTTTAATTAGTAGCGAAGGATATCGAAAAATCTTTAATAAAACCTTTCGTAGCTTCCCACACAAATATAGGATCTTCAACCGAGTCAATATTAAATGAAAGAAATTCAGACAGACCGGCCTTAAAATCTGCATCGAACTGGTTATTCAATAAAAGAGAAATGTTAAAACGCCACCGCTGAGATCTTTCAGCAAACAAATTACAATTGAAATCTGCCATTATAGGATAATGATCTGCAAGAATAGCTGGAAGTATCATCATCTGATCAAAACAAATCAAAAGTTCCTTGGAGCACAGTAGATAATCTATTCTCGAATATGAGAGATGCCGTGTCGAGAAAAATGTATAATCTCTACTCAGGGGGTTTCCAGATCTCCAAACATCGATCAAATTTAGCTCTTTTACAAAATTATTAAGTGCGGCAGAAGAATTGAGCTGAACTTGATTGCACAAGGAAGATCTATCCAATACTGGATCTATAACCGCATTCATATCCCCCCCCCTCAATAATCAGAGAATAGTCTATCAAGGAGATTAAGTGGTTAGTAATTTGTGGAAAAAAATTTGACTCAAATATTGTAGGGGCATAGATTGATACAAATGCTATTTTCTTCCCTTTAATGTTTGTGCAAACATAGGCAAGTCTACCAGATTGATCTTGGCTCTCTCTATCAATCTTGAGGTTACATCTACGAGAGATCAAAACAATAGTACCTTTAGTTTTAGTATTGTCAGTAGAGAAAGCCGCTACTCTATAAAATTTATTCTGTAACCTCTGAACATCTGCTCTCTTTAGATGGGTTTCCTGAATTAAAGCGATATCAACCGCTTTCCTGCACAAGTAAATCAAAAGTTTGGCTCTTTTGTTAGGACTATTAAGTCTTCTGATATTAAGAGATATAACTTTGAATTTATCCACAATCTATTGGAAAAATGGTACGAATTTTAAGAAGTTTTGCACAACCAAAATATATCTGACTGACCTGTGACAAAAATACATAGAAATAATATGAACAAATACCCCCTATCAGAGACCGCAAAATCCCCTAACATTATAAGGGCCCGTGGCAACATCCACCTTTGAACACCAGAAAGTCAACGTCAACCCCCCCTCTTCCACCGAACAAGAAATATGAAGTAAAACAGCATGCATAATTTAAACAGTAATGACAGTCGAAATATATGTAGGTTACAAAATAAATTAACAGAGGGCAAGTGCCTCACCAAATAAAAAAAAAAAAAAAAAAAAAAGGTATGTAAGTATATATATATATATATATATATATATATATATATTAATAAACAAATAAATAAACAAACAAAAGACTCAAATGCTCTGAAACAGATCGTCACATTGTTCGCACTTTACGTGACTAAACAGAGGCACTTACTCCTAACCCGTTCAAGGACTCTTTACTCTTCCATAGACTCTGCAGACGACGATGGACCATAAAAGGCCAGTTTGCGTCTGGCACCGGATGCGTGCCCATTACGGGCTTCCACTAAGAATTCCTCCGCTTTTTTAACTGAATCGAATGAGTGTTGATTCCCACCAGAACTAATGCGAAGAATGGCAGGGTAAATGAGGAAGTTTGGAATTCCCAGTGCATGCAACTCCTTTTGAATACTTCCGAAGGCCTGTCGTCTACGGGAGGTGAACCCGCTATAGTCGGCGAAGAAACGCAGCAGGTGATCCTGATCACGAATTGGTTCGGTTTTCATCACTTCCCTGGTTCCCTGCAGAATCGCTTGCCGGTCCTGGTACCATAACACGCGAAAGATTAAAGTGCGGGATTTACCAGAGCCGTAAACTCGGTCGGTCGATCTCAATCGGACCCTTCTTCTTCAGCGCTGGTATCCAGGTAGGGAGCATCTATTGAAGAAAACCTATTGGGTCATCTCCTTCACGACGAGACCTGTCCTCCAATTTTCAAAGTGAGGTTTTGCTGCTCTGTTGTGCACGTTTAAATCTTTCTTCATCTGTCGCGTCTCACCCTGGATCTTGTCAACCTTTGATATCAAGTCTCGTACCGTGTTCGTTTGAGATTGTACTTCTTGGCGGAGCTCTATCAGAGATGATTTAACATCTTCCATGGCCACTCGTATAGCTTTCTGAACCGTTGTTTCAAGCGATATTTGCTGTTTTGAAAGTGCCTCCGCAATGGCGTTGGTCAAATTAGCTTCGGAGCTCGCTAGCTTCATCTTTTTCTTCCCCGAGGGGGTTGTGGACGGCGAAGAGTCCTGTTTTCTGTTTCCGTACATAATGCTGACACTATCGCAAGTAGAAATTACTGACTGTCAAGTACAATAAACTATTTAAATGGAAAAAGAAAGGGGGTTTGGATGGAGCATCAGTATCTCTCAACCATCGCGTGTATGGGTCACGTGACCACTCTCAAAAATGTTATCTATTTTTAAAGCCTAGTGTCAGTGAAGATGATGTGGTCAGGAATTCTGGTGTTTGTGGGAAATGTAAAGGAACATCTCCCAGCACTACTACGATGTTGCCCTGATGATTGAGGTGATTCACCTCTAGGTGATTCAGATGTGCTCACAAGTTTACATACACCTTGCAGAATAAACTGCTTCATCAGAGCAGAAATTGCATTTTTTTTAATGATTCTATCCCTCTACCCTCTTACTGCTTAAATTATTAACATTAACATAACTTTGGACTGTCACTGTCTATTTCTTTCACTCAACTAAACCATTTATAATGTTTTATAACAATTGTTCTTCTGGGTTTTTTTTTTTTCTTTCTTTCCTCAAGGAATTTTTTTCTGACTTCCCTGCCTCTTTGGAATATTTCCGTTCACACATACTGTGGAGAGATGCTGTTCTGACATTCATGACATTTGAAGTTTACTGCTGATGAAGAGCTTCTGGGACATTGACAGACAGCACTTCCCAGCAAGTCTGAGCACATGGCTCTGTCTTTGTTGTTGTCTGCCATGTGCTCCTCTTTTCCCTCCTCCTTGTTTCCCCTGGTCACGCCCCCTTGTTTAGCCCTTGTCTGCTTGAGTGTCATCACCTGGTCCTTGTGTTCCTCTCTCGTTTGTCTTGGTGTTATCACCTGTTCCTCATGTTCTCTGCACCTTTATATTGCTCTCCCTTTCCCTCTTGTTTTGCCAGTTCATTGTTATACTTTGCTGTGTTTGTCCATGTTTGCTAGCTTGTCTTACTATTTGTGAAACCAATTATTTCTTGCCAGTTTTGTTCACTTAATACCATTTCTTGTCAGTCCTTGTCTTGTCCAGTCCAGTCCTGCAGGCTGAGCTCCTAGTCTGCTTCCTCTATCTGCCACACAGTTAGACGTCTGCAGAGCCTGTGGGATCACGAGTTTGGAGGGGTTGCACCTCAGGTTCCTGTCAGGCCACTGTTGCTACAACCGGCCTCCAGTTTTGCTGTCTACTCTCCCCTCTGGTGGTCTGTCTTTCTGGACTGGAATCTGTGCCCATTCACCTGTCTGTCTACGAGTCTCTCCCTGCCTATTGTTTGGACTGTGTTACTCCCAGCCTCACCATCTCTTGTGAGTCCTGTCAGTCATTTTGGCTAATAAAGCATTAACACTCATTCTGCATTTGAGTCCTCTTTCAGATGTCTTGACAGAATGAACTGGCCAGCACTGGACTCAGCAGAATGAGCATCAGAATCCAGCCACCCACCAATGCTCAGGAGAGACTGGCCCGCCAGCGGGGGCTAGCTGCTCTTCGCCAACAGGGCTGGGAGATTGGAGCTTTTACCCAGTTTTTCTGGACGATGTCAAGAGGGCTTGATTATGATGACACCACCCTCAAGGAGATATTCAATGCCAGCTTGGATGACCCTGTGCCGAAGTGGGAGATGGAGAATCTCAAGATTTTGAATTTCTGGGACTTCTCTAAGTATATCGGTCATCGCATCCAGTGGGGAATGCCTCCTCTACCACTCAAGTCAGTATGCAGCATTCACTCTGCCACACTTCCCTTGTCAATTCAAGACCAAGATCACCTTCTGACTTCTACTCAGAAGCGAAGGGCAAGAAGGAGGAGGGCTCTACAGTCTGCTGCATCCATTGATAACTCTGACACTTTTTCTGTGACCCTAGAGTCTACTGAGATTGCTCCCATTTCTCCTGAGCCTATCAAGTCATCTTCCGTCAAGCCTCCCCCGATCAAGTATGCTCTAGACCCTTCTGAGTCTGTTGAATTAACCTCTGTTGCCCCAGTGTTGGCCATGAATAATCCTAAGTCTGAGCCAGACAAGTTGAGTGTTATTCTTCAGTCAAGTAAGCTTGTTCTAGCCCAGTTGAAGTCTGTAGCAATCACTGCTGAGGCGACAGAGATCACTGTAAGTCCCCCTGAGTTGGCTGAGTTAGCTGCGGATACTACAGAGGGGGACAAGCTCACAACATCAACCTGTCGAAAGCAGAGGAAGAAAAAGGCCTGTGCAGAGCAGGCTCAGGTTACAAGTCTAGCGGTTCGAGAAGATCCAGATCTGAGCGCTCCAAACCCTGAGATCCTGGACGACCCAACTCTGGTTCCTGGTCCAGTGACATTTTCAGAACCACTTACTAGTCAAGTGATACTCTCGGAGACTGTTTCTGCCCATCCTGTCATGTTGCCCGAGGCCTGTTGTCTGTCAACGCCTGTTACGGCCAAGGAGACCATTCTCAAGCCGGCTTTAGAAGAGGATGTTTCGGAGTCAGCCAACCCTGCTCAGGTCACTTCCAAGATGGCCAGGTTGGCAGCTATTGGATCAGTTCTAGTCAATTCTAAGCCAGAGTCTATCTCTGTCATCCCTGAATTGGTGACCTCCACTACTGTTATCCAGGAGCAAGTTGTGCCAACCACAGTCATCACACAGTCAATGATGGAAACACCAGACATTTCTGAGTCTGCCAAGTCAACCTCTGTCTAAGTGCACTCCAGTCATTCAAGCATCAGTCAAGCCTAACGTCGTCCCTCAGTCAATAAGGACTGTTTCCTACTTGTCAAGATTGGCCGGATCAATTCCTATCTCTGCTGAGACAACCAAGGTCACTGCCTGCCCGCCTGTGTTGGCTGAGTTGGCTACAGATACTACAAAGGTGGTAAAGCATGCAGCTTCAATCTGTCAGAAGCAGAGGAGGATGGCCCATACTGTATAGTCTAATACCCTTCCTGTTTTGTCCACTGAAGCCATGTTAAAGAATCTGGTCTTGTCCAAAGATTGTGTTCCTGCCAGTCATGTCACGTCCACAGAGTCTTTTCCTGAGCAGGCTGTCAGTCCTGTCAGGGCCACGGAGGCCGTTGTAGAGGTTTTCATCTTGCCTGTCCAGGCCACGGAGGCCAGTTCCAAGCAGCCTGTTCTTCCAGTAACTTCCAAGGATGCCATTCTTACCCGTCAAGTCAAGGAATGCTCCTGCAAATCAAGAAAAGTCAACAGAAGTTACTGATAATCAAGTAATGTCCACAGAAGACCTTCCTGAACAGCCCAATGACACTGTGTTAACCAAGAAGGTCAGTCTAGCATCTCCCATACAGCCCGTTATGGTCAAAGAGGCCATGTCGGAGACTCCTGCGGTTGCTGTTGTGTCCCCAAAAGCTGCTCCTGAGCGGCCTGCTCTTAGTGTCTTGGCCATGGAGGCCATTCCAGAGGCTCTAACCCAGCCTGTTAAGGCCACAGAGGCCATCACCAAGCACCCCGCTCTCCTAGCCATAGACATTAGGGGTGTGCAAAGCAGCCGGTATTTGTATCTGTATTTGTATTTGTTGAGGGGGGAAAAGTATTTGTATTTGTATTTGAGTAAAATTCAAAATAGGCGTAAAAATCTTTTTTTTTTTTTTTGCGTTACACTTCTACACACTTTCTTTGGCTGGTGGAGAACCAAGAGATGGTTGCCCAAATCCATGTGAGGAGTATCAACTAAGTTAATGAGTGACGGGAAGCTATGCTAAGGTTAACTGGGGAATCGCTCTCTAAACGTGGGGTATTAAAATTGCTTTTGAAGGCGCGCGCGCGTTTTACTTTCGGTTTTGTTTTATCGATGGCGCTAAACTCTCTGCGGTGCTGAGCGTGCATTCTACAATACAAGACACTCATTTAACAAAAGCAATTTGTGGTGGGACACAAACGGGATTTTGAAAAGTGTGTCCCCAGTGGAAATTACGCCCCTGCGTGAGTGGAGTTATCATTTGATGTGAATGTGCTGCGTTGTACAGTATACTGAGACGGAGGCGCCAGAATTGCGTCTGACAGAATGTGCGCTGTAGCACGAAATATAGTATATTTCTTCAAAAGCAGATTGTGGAGACATTTTAATTGTCCACAATCAAAAATCGTCATATCACGCACCCTTAATTGCAATGTAGTTTGTGCAAATCCGGAAGAGAGGTTGGTTGAGAGAGAGAGAGAGAAAAAAAGGCCGGTTCCGAGTGTTAGCGGAGCGCAGTGTCAGTGACAGGGAGTGACTGACGGCAAATATTCAAAATCTGCATTAAAGTTAAGAATGTAAAGATCAAGTATAATTAGTTGTGTAATGTTGGATAGAACGGCGAAACTGTCACTGTATCAGCTCACAGCGGTCTGGGCAGTAGTTAGGCTTGCGAAAGTTTTGTAAAGAAATTTAAACAAGTCGCACCCAAATATATTTTGAGGTCACGCAGATTAAATTTCGGGAGCATATGCGACTAAAACGGTTGCAATTTTGAGCCCTGAAATCCCTTTTGCATATAGTAACTGTTATTCTTCTGTTTCTTCTGATTTGCTGTCTATGGAAGGCCACAGAACATTTTGTAATCAGATTTTTCTTGTTCCTGAATAGCAAATATTTTTTACAAAATTTGTTCTCGATAAGTATTTGTGGTACCTGTTTGTGCCTTTCCAATACCATCTACTGGTGCTGTTATACCCCTAACAGACATGGACACCATTGACAAACCAACAAATTTTTGTTTATTTTGCATAGGCCACCTATCTCCTACTGGTAGATGCCATTACTTGAATGAACTGTACAGCTGATATAAGGCTTCAATAAATGTAGTTCAGTTGTAACTACAGTGAATACTAGATTGTCATTATTATCTTCGTTCAACAGGGTGTCCTTGTAAGAATGAAACAAGCTTTAACCATCACCCATTTAGACAAGCCCTGACTTATTTAGCACCTCGGGCCGAGCTTCAGACCAATTTTCACATCACAGTTCAGATGCGGGCCTGGCATTGGGCATGTTTTAGGCTTTTCCTTATTTTTATATTTTACTACCGCCTGTCAAGAGCGGCTCGGACAGTGTTTAGTGTCCCAGCAGTGAGTGCACTTTCAGTGCAGCTTGAAGAGTTCCGCATTCACGTGCATGCAGTAGGCTGTCGGCAAAAGTAGTTACCATGAATGTGTTGGGGGGGATATAGTAAGGTGATATTTGAATTGTTTATTAATGGTGTTTTCCGAGTAAGTATCGCAAAGACGAAGTTAATGATCTTGACTCGCCATCATCTTGTTGGATGCGCCTTTAGAGAGAAATGCATCTTTAGGGATTTTATAATGAAAGAGTTTTTGTTTTTCGATTTGAATTATTTCATTTTAAAGTAGTAATTCAAAGCTTTCTATAGATATATTTATCAAGTCAGTGAGGTAAGTAGGCTATTTGCTGAGTTTCGGTTTACATTCCGAACAGTGTATTATTCTTACCTTATGAGCAAAAATGACAGCTTATTTTGAAATGTTTCCAATGTTTGTGATCGTGTCTGGCACATGGCTATGTCCTGTAAAGTCTGCCATGTGCTCCACTTGTCCCACCTCCTTGTTTGGATGTGCATCAGCACACATTTATATAGGTGAAGTGTTTAAACTAACATTGTTTTATATCTATATATTTAATTTTATGCAAGTCGTGATGATTTGAGAAGGCTAAATTGATCAAACATAGGCTTGTTTTCAACCTATTGTTATACTTTGCCATTACTTTAAAAAAACAAAAACTAATAAAAATGCTCCAAATGTTTTTCTAAATGAACTTAATAAAATAACAAAGCAGAGTATAACCACTTTGCCATTTCTAGGGCTGAGTATTGTTCAAAAATGTTCAATTTCGATAAAGATACCTTGACTTTGCTTTAGTGTTCATAAATCCTACAGTGTTCATAAATTATCACGTAATTCTCACTTTCGGTCATGTAGTATGGACAGATGTCTTTTTTGAAATGCCAGTATGGATGATGATTGTTTTCATTTTTTAATCAAAAACGCACCAGTGTAAACATAGCCTTGGTGGTCTGTCTTTCATGCTGGAATCTGTGCCCATTCACCTGTCTGTCTACAGGTGTAAATTAGCCTATTGTTTGGACTGTGTCGTGGCTCTGCCAGGATCAAGATGCTATAGCGAGCAGTCCTGTCAGTCATTTTGGCTAATCCGAAAACATTAACACTCATTCTGCATTTGAGTCCTGTTTCCGATGTCATGACACCGAGTCTGAGTCGAATCCGTCCGAGTCCAAGGAAACACTACTGTTTGTCAGTATCTTAACATTGTTTTAATTCAGAGGTGCCCAAACTCGGTCCTGGAGGGAGGTGTCCTACAGATTTTAGCTCCAGCCCCAATTAAACACACCTGAACCAGCTAATCAAGCTTATACTAGGCATACTAGAAACCCCTGGCAGGTGTGTTGAGGCAAGTTGGAGCTAAACCAAGGACCAGGACTGAGTTTGGGGACCCCTGTTTTTAACCTTTACAACTGGAAAAACGCAATGTCAGTTGAAATGTAAGAAAAACAAACCTCTAGTGGATCTTGCCATTTTGATTTTTGATTACAAAACATCTCATAAGTGTCCATGCTCTGCTTAGCAAACTTAAAGTCATGCAACAGAAGTTATGGCTGATCTATGTAATGAGACATATTTTAGAGTGAAACAGGTTTTAGAATGTGAAAAATTATAGGGCCGGACTTGACTTTATTCATCGATGTAGTAAATGTATAAATTCAAGGGTGGGGGTAAAGGAGTAGGTATCTTGGTGAATGGAACCTTAAGAGCAGAAAACATGTAGCCTCTTTTATTTCTGCACCTCTTTTATTTCTGATTGTGGCTGTGTGTGTTTTGGGTTGTATATGACTTTTTATTTTTTGCCTCAAAATTGAATGAAAATGAGGTTGTGAGGGATAAACCTAGTCTTTACAATGGTACACACCGTGTATAAAGCCCTACCTATACTTTCCATAAGTCACAGCACACTCACACCAGTTTTATTTTTGAATGCATTTATAGTTACATTAATTACAATAAATTACATTATATAAGAAATAATTGATGGGCCATTTAATTATTAAAAAATCATGCACACCCAAGATGGTTTTGGACCCATAAGAACTGTTGCTGCAAAGATGTTAGAATAATTATTTTTCTTTCAAGCTAGAAACTGCCACCATGTTTAAATAATAATAATTTCAACACAGAAAAAACTAAAATCTTCTTCTTCTTCTTCTTTTTGCTAAAATAAAAGCAAAATCTTCACTGTATACATTAAAGATAATTCTTATTACAGTTAATAAGTGATTCAGTCAAGAACAGTGAGTGATTTTCTCTTTTTCTTTTGTTGTTTGATTATTGTTTGACGTGGTCGCTGCTGCAGGTTTACGCTGCTGTCACTTTAAGATCTGACGCACATTTCAAATATTTTGACCCATCAGTATTTCTCCCAGCTGTTCAGGTTTACAAAACTGACTTCATTTACATGAGTAGTCTCCAATACGAGCATGTGTGTAGCAATAACAGAACCTATTAAAAGCGAAAGAGAACTCTATTCGCACACTGACTGAGAGGCGTGTTCTGTGATCGCGCTTTGAGTGTGTGCGCACATAAACCCGTCGGCTTTCAAGTAGCTACTGGACAAGACTTTCCTGATAATGCATGGAGTCCCTGACATTTCCGTCAACTGTCTCTGGACTCGGACGGACTCGGGATATTTTCCGAGTCCGAAAGGCTCGAGTCCGAGTCAAGTCCGAGTGAAAATGCATCTGAGTCCGTGACAAGTCCGAGTCGCCTAAAAATTGTACTCGAGACTGGACTCAAATCCGAGTCCGAGTACCCCAACTCTAGTGAACAACACCAGTCTCTGAGCCGCCACACTGTACTCTGCTCTCCTCCTTCACATTACAAGACCCTCCTTCTCAGAGGATACAACACCAAAATAAAAGTCCTTGACAGAAACATGCAAAAACAGAATATTAAACAAACAACTTCACACCAGGATTAGGCCATAGTTCAATAAGGACATTTAAGTATTTTTCATTAACATGCCTTAGAAAAAAATATTACTGGGTGCATCTTGAAACAAAACAAAGGCACTGATATTTTTAAAAGATCAGTATGTACAAGTAAACCTCTTAGACATTTACATTTTAGTCTGGGACTAGGATTAAGCCTTCTCTGTGAAACCGGGGATACAATACAGTTTGGTCATTTTTTACAATAACGACTCATTTGTTGTACATGGATAATTTTGTTGATTTTTTTTTTTTTTTTTCTTTGCTGAACTTTTTTGATCCACTTCAAATGTTGACAACTGTTTACATTATGGAGACCAAATGACTCCACAAGGGTAGTAATACCAGTAAATTTTGACCTTGTGGACATTTTTGGTCCCCAATGAGGAAACAGGCTTATAAATCATACAGAATGTTTTCTATGATGGTGAGATGAGATACTTTTGTATGCAAGTGATTTTGGATTGTTCTCCAGACTCCTACTAATTGAGTTAAAGTGTTGTAACTGTGTATCCGCTTGTTAAGTCTGACGTCAAGCGTCACCTCTTCCGTGACTTCCGGGTCCAAACGCTGTATCAGATGACATGAGAAAACAACAAACGGTAATAATTATAAACTCACAATGAGATATAATACTACCAAAAAATATAATCCTTCCCTTTAACTCCATACCGAAATCCCAGATAGCCATACAATGAAAATATAAATATAAATACATAAATATAAATATTATTTGTGTTTGGGACACTGTGAGCACAGAGACTGTAGTGTACACCGTAAATGTGAAAACGTTTAGCTTAAAGGTTTAATATGAATAAACAGTGCTCATAAATGGCTGCTGAGATAGTATTCTCAAGTCAAATGAGTTTGGGTTTGGACCCGGAAACAGCGTTCACTGGTGCGTTCAATGGACACATTATGTCATCACTTAACAAGCCAGGTGTGAGACCTCCGTGAAGTTGGCACCCCATAAAAAGAAATAATGACCAAAACTATGCTATTCGCCATTCGTTTGTGCTACGTTTGTGCTGATTGTGCCGCAAAAACGAACGTTTGTGCTGGTTTGGTGTTTAAGATATTAAACATTATATTTTTTTTACCGTGTGACGTCACTTTCCACCCCATGTTGCCCAAATCGCTCCAAACCGGCGCAGTTCGTTTGTGCTCGATTTGTGCCCGTTTGTGCCGTTAAAATAAACACGGTATCTGTTTTCCTTCCCTAGATATAACCAAAATATTTTCGGGGCTGTGACGTCACTCACCACCCCAGTTCGTCCAAATCTCTCCAAACCGGTGCCGTTCGTTTGTGCTCGATTTGTGCCCGTTTGTGCCGTTAAAACAAACCTGGTATCTCCGAGCCCTTCTTAAATATAATGGGTAAAATATTTGTTTGGGACTGTTACGTAACTCTCCACCCCATATCGTCGAAATCGCTCCAAAAGGTGCCATTCCTTTGTGCTCGATTTGTGCCGGTTTGTGCCGTTGAAATGAACGTCAAATATATTTTCCCTTCTTAGAAATAACAAACAATTTGAGGCAGTGATGTCACTCTCCAACCCATGTCGTCCAAATCTCTCCAAACCGGTGCAGTTCGTTTGTGCTCGATTTGTGCCTGTTTGTGCCGCTAAAATAAACATTGTATCTAATTCCCTTCCTTAGAAAAAAACAAATACAATATGGGGCCGGGACGTCACTCTCCACCCCATGCCTTCCCAATCTCTCTAAATCGGTGCCGTTAGTTTTGTGCTCGATTTGTGCCGTTAAAAGAAACCATGACCTCTTTTTAAATATATATATACATATATATATATATATATATATATATATATATATATATATATATATATGTATATATGTATATATATATATTGGTTATATCTAGGGAAGGAAAACAGATGCCGTGTTTATATAAGTCCAGCATATATATATATATATATATATATATATATATATATATATATATATATATATATATATATATAATATGCTGGATTTGTGCCGTTAAAATATTAAACATCGATTCTTAACGAACATTCGCTAAAATTAATAAATTGTGTAGCCTATATGTAATTATAGCCTAATTCAAAGCGCTCCCCACACAAAATGGCGTGTTTATTTGTGCTCGATTTGTGCCAGAAATCCTGGTTGTAACTAAAATTCGTCTTAAATTGGATATTTAAAGGGAGAAAACTTAAGCACTTAATATACCATTATCTATAGGAAACATGTAGCCTAAAAGTAATTGCATGGCATGACTGCATTTAATAGCTAATATGGTAAAGTTTTTCTGTCCCCCTTATAAACGATTTACCGCACTGCATAAGAAAACGAAAAAGGACATAACGGACTGTGGAAAAAGGGCTCGTAGATAAAATAGGCTTAAGCTATAGTCTACTGAATGCGTGCAAGGCAGGACAAATTACCGTTCATTGGAAAAAGACAATACAATAAATTGATAGATACTACTGTAGCTAAATCAACGAGGTAAATCTATATTTGTACGTATTTGTATTTTACTGCATGTTGAAAAAAAAAATATAAATTTAATGAAAACAAATGTTTTGTTAATGTTGTGAGTGCACACAAAACAAAGTAGACTCTTTGCAGTTCCGAATGATGTATTACTCTTACCTTTAGCAAAAATGATGGCGTAGATATTAATTAAAAAATCTCAAGCGAGATTGCTGGCGCCTCCATTTCTGCGCGCTATAGCTTCCACACTCCTCATGAATTAAAATGCGCCTAAAAGCGCACATTTATATGTTGAATGTTTAAATTAATATTGTGAAATGTATTAATTGTTTTATACCTATAAACTTTATTTTAGGCAAGTCGTGTTGATTTTGAGAAGGCTAGATATGATCAGCTCACTGTCTGCTGCTGGCGGCTTGGTCGGCAAAGAAAAAAAAAAAAAGAATTTATCAAACATAAAATGTTCCAAACATATTTCTAAAATAACTTAAAGAAACGAAAATAAATAAAGCCACTTTGCCATTAAAAATATTAACGAATATTCGTGGGGAATCCATGTTTAATATTCTCATGGCACAAATCGAACACAACCGAATTATACGATTTTTTTGTTGAAGTTAGTGTTCTGCCTTGAATTTTAAATTTAGTCAATTTGAAATGTGAAGTTACTGCAAACTTGGAGCTGACTAAATTAAAAATTTTAAGGCAGCATGAACACTAACTTTTTTTAAACTGCAGTGGCGCTAAATGGGGTGAAGAGGGATATATTTCGTTATATTTAAAGAGAGGTCATGGTTGGTTTCTTTTAACAGCACAAACGGGCACAAATCGAGCACAAAGGAATGGCAACATTTTGGAATGATTTAGATCGCATGGGGTGGAGAGTGACGTCACGGCCCCATACTGTATTTATACATTTTTTCTAAGGAAGGGAATTAGATACAATGTTTATTTTAGCGGCACAAACAGGCACAAATCGAGCACAAACGAACGGCACCGGTTTGGAGAGATTTGGACGACATGGGTTGGAGAGTGACGTCACTGCCTCAAATAGTTTTAGTTATTATTAAGAAGGGGAAATATATGTGACGTTCATTTCAACGGCACAAATCGAGCACAAACAAATGACACCAGTTTTGTGTGATTTATATGAACTGGGGTGGAGAGTGACGTCACAGCCCCGAACATATTTTGGTTATATCTAGGGAAGGAAAACAGATACCGTGTTTATTTTAACGGCACAAACGGGCACAAATCGAGCACAAACGAACTGCGCCGGTTTGGAGCGATTTGGGCAACATGGGGTGGAAAGTGACGTCACACGGTAAAAAATATAATGTTTAATATCTTAAACACTAAACCAGCACAAACGTTCGTTTTTGCGGCACAAATCAGCACAAACGTAGCACAAACGAATGGCATAGTTTTAGTTATTATTTCTTTTTATGGGGTGCTAACTTCACGGAGGTCATAGACCTGGTTTTTTTTATTGTGCATCAGCAAAAAGCATGTGTATTTGTTTTAGAGATTGTTTTGTCAATAAATGTAGAGGGTTTTCCATCTTGTGTTTGTGTTGAGAGTAACTATGTAATTCAGAGATTTTTTTAAATACAGTTTTAAATATACATTTCAACTTCATTGTCAGAGATATATGACATTGAAGTACATTGAAATGACATTGAAATATATTTTAGTTCACAGTAATTGCTTATTCAGAAGTACATATTTACCATATTTCAAAGTACATATAAAATATAAAAAAAGTCCCAATTAAGTGGTTCAAAAATATCACTCAAAAGTTCAACTAATTGCATTTAATGTCATTTTAAACTGTAATATATTTGAAATCAATTACAAATAATATGCATTTAGGTGGTCGAAAACATTACATGTAATTCACACTAAAGTGTATTGTTAACTGACACTAAAGTATATTTTAGTTAACGTTAATTGCTCGTCAGTACATTAGTAGTACACGTTAACCATATTTTAAAGATTATTTATATTTAAATATGTACTAAATAGTCCCACACAAGTGGTTCGAAAAAGAAAAATCACTCAAAAGTTCCACTTAGTGCATTTAATATAACTTTAAAATATGATATATTTTAAATTAATTACAAATACAATGTACTTAAGCGGCGAAAACATTACATTTAATTTGCACTTATGTGTGTTCTTTTAAAGTATATTAATTCAGCAATAAGTGCACTTTATAAAAGTATACTTAAGTGCACTTCTGTCACGCCGTTGTGTGCGGGGAATGATCAGGATGAGCGAGGAGGTCCAAAGCATAGAGTTTTATTAATATAATCCACAGGGAAACAGGAACAAACAAGAAACAACAGGGAACCAGCAAACACAACGTAACTTGACGGAGAAACATACAAACTGACTGAATGACTATTACAATGACGTACAAGAACCGACCATCTAACAGTGGACAAAACCAAACTTAACTGACTAATCAGGGGAGGACAGGTGAAAACAATCAAACAGTGACGTAGTGAATAATTAGAGACGGAAATGGAAAGACCAAAAAAGGGCAACACGGGGAAAAACACACAAAAACAGTCCAAACGGTCTGACAACTTCTTTTTCACAAGGGAAAATAGACTTAAAACATGTATGCAGAACATCATAGTATGAGAAGATGTAAAAATACGAACTACCGGAGACATTAACTAATATGAGTACATAATCATGATTTATGATTTATTATGCATGATCACGATGTTTTCTTCGCTCACAAGAAAAAAAAAAAAAAGTATTTACCATCCACTTTGGATAAATCTATGCTTATGGTACATGAATCATCATGAATTTATGAATTTGTTTATAAAATAGTGTTATTTAAAATAGCATTTTAGCAGGCTAGAACTGTATATCAACTGTTTTTTTAACACACTTTTTTTTAGTATTTTAACGGACCAAGTCCCCACTTCAGTTGAGAGGCCACACACATGATGAAGTCATGGGAAGCTAATGCTTAGTTAATGATGATACTGTATTTGGATGTCAACAAAATTCACGTACTATGTGCTGTGACTGGCCAATGTTGGAGTCTGTCTAGTTACCTGCAGCTACTATGAAGAATATATGAACATGCTTGATAACTCTGATCATAATTAATGAAAAACATTAGTTCTCACATGTTTTAGCCTGTATGCATGCATGAGGTTATGTGGATTTTTATATATTCTTTAAATAATTAAAGCGGTCTTACCTGCACAAAATAATGCTATTTTTATGTACAAATTAATGATGATTCATGTACCATAAGCAAAGATGTATCCACAGTGGACTGTGAAGACATTTTCTTATGTGAACAAAATAAAACATCATGATCATGCATAATAAAACAATGTTGATGTACCCATCTCAGTTAATGTCTTAATTAAGGTGTTGTTCATGCGTGCAATGAAAAACTTTGAATTGGTGTTAGCTCCTGATAGTTCATGAGATATTAATGCATGAAGTGATGCATAAATGCATTACAATATTACATTTAAACTTGTTTAACAGTCATTTGAGAAATAATTTAAAAAAAATGTATCGTTTATGTAATGCCATGCCAGCAGAGGGAGCCCTCACCCATGCACTGACTGTTCCCACTCCCTCTGCTGCTTCTATGGTTACTTCCTGTTTGGCAGCCATATAAGGAAGGCCATGCCAAACAACTGTGTGAAGTATTGTTTTGCTAATGTGGACTCTACCAAGCGTTTTTCCTGTTTTCTTTGCCTTGTTTCATTGTTTCATGCCATTGCCATAGCCTTAGCCATAGCTATAGCCATTTTCTTGTTTCTTCGTTATTTTCATTGTTTTGTTTCATTTGTTAATTTGGACTGCCCACTGGTATTTTGACCCTTTTGCCTGCTTGTGGATTTATGCTTTTGTCTTGCCCTGGTTAATCGCTGTTTACTTGGAGATCGACCCTGCCTGTTTACCACACCGTGTTCTAATAAAGGTTGCGTTTGGACCTAACTTTGCTGTCTGTTGAGTCCCCGTTACAGAATACTTCGCCACACCACAGATCCAGCAGCTTTTTTATACACGACCAACCACGAACCCAGCAGATCGTCTCGTCTGTCTCTGATAAGGAAACCGTCCCATAGAGGACTATGTGGCAGACTTCTGCAGACTGTGCTACCAGGTAGATTTTAATGACACTTTTCTGAATGACATTTTTCGTTATGGACTAAGCAAGGATTTGTCATGTTTCATGCCACGTAATACCCCACACTGGACACTTGGACAATACATTGATTTTGCACTCCGGTTGACTGGTTCACCATTTACTGTGGGGGTAGCTGATGAGGAACCCTGTTATCCCCCAGTATCTGCCAAACCCAATAATTTTTCTGTCATGTCTGGAAATATTCAAGTCGCATCACAGCCTGCACACGTCACGTCTGCCAAGCCACAGCCTGCTCACGTCATGCCTGCCGCTCCAGGGCCTGCTCACGCCATGCCTGCCGCTCCACGGCCCAGGCCCTCCGGTGTTACACTGTCTGCCATTTCTCCATGCCCCAGGTCCTCCAAGGTTCCACTGTCCCACGGCCCTGGTCCTCCAAAGTTCCACTGTCTGCCACTGATCCATGGCCCAGGTCCTCCAGTGCTTCACTGTCTGTCCCTGCTCCACGATCCAGGCCCACCTCCTCTGCACAGACCTGGCCCTCCATCCCACCCCCTGTTTTGCCTGTGCGGACTCTACCAAGTGGTTTTCCCTGTTTTCATTGCCTTGTTTTTGTTATTTTCCATGGTTTTGTTTCATTGTCATTGTTTCACCTTGTTTTTTGCCATAGTTTTGCCTAGCTTCATTGCTATAGTTTTTGCCTAGTTTCATAGCCTTGTTTATTTGTTACTTTTGGACTGCTCACTTGGACTTTGACCTTCTGCCTGTTTATTTGGATTAGTCTTTTGTCTTGCCTTCCTATTACTGTTTGTTTGGAGATTGACCCTGCCTGTCTTGACTACGCTGTGGATAATAAAGCTCACATCTGGATCTTACACGCTTCGCTGGAGTCCTGTTACAGTTTAAAAGTAACATTTTAGTTTAAGTGTATTTTTGACACGTTTGTGCGCTTCTCAACTACTGAGTTTCAGCTGGGCTAGACCCTGTAAGCCTGAGCTTTAAATATACACACCACCTGAGCTTGAACATCTGTCCATTCTTTGGGTACATTGTGGTAAGACATCATGCCTCCCAAACAAACTGCCACTGCTAAAACTTCACCAGCTGAGGATGATTCATATACATGAGTACACTTACTCAGTTAATGGAACAGCAGAGAGACTTTTACTGAGAGACGCTTCACCAACAACAGGACATCTTCAAGAGTTTCATCCAGCTGATAGTTGATGGAACAAACAAAAGTTTGTATACCCCCAGGGGTGCGCGTACCAGTTTGAGAACCACTGGTCTAATGCATCTGAGAAACACCTAAAAAAATCTTCAGCTGGTTCAGAGCAGAGCAGTCAGGCTTGTGCTTCATTATCCATTTTGGGCCAATGTTAGTGACATGAATAAAAAGTTATCATGGCTGCCAGTGAAGGTTAAATTATATTTACGATTGTTGGTATATTTTGACAAGGTAATCAAGTATCAAACTCCTTGTTTTTTTCTTTGAAAAGCTTGTTTATGTGAGACTTAGACATGATTATAAAACACGTCAAGTGAGTAAGGCTCAATCCACAAACAAATTCGATGAAAAAGACTTTATCGTACTTTATAGAGACTGTATAGTTATATATACTGGACACTACTGAGGCAGTGTAGAAATACAGAGAAAGCTTGTGCTGGAGTGGACACTGCTGCGGCAGTGTGGAAGTAGAGAATAGGCTCCTGTGGGAGCGACGGTACCATGGCAGTGTGGAAATGCAGAGGAGGCTCCTGCAGGAGCAGATACAGCTGTGGCAGTGGGGGAATTTAGAAAAAGCTCCTGCAGGAGCAGGCACTGCTGTGGCAGTGGGGAAAAGGAGTACAGGGAAGGCTCCTGAGGGAGTGGACATTGCTGTGGCAGTGTGGAAATACAGGGAAGGCTCCTGCGGGAGAAGACACTACTGCGGCAGTGTAGAAATACAGAGAAAGCTTGTGCTGGAGTGGACACTGCTGAGGCAGTGGGGAAATTGAGAGAAAGGCTCCTGCGGGAGCGGACACTACTGCGGCAGTGTGGAAATACAGGGAAACTCCTGCTGGAGTGGACCCAGGGAAAACAGAAAAGACTCGGAGCAGATGCTGCTGCGGCAGTGTGGGAATGTAGAAAATGCTCCTGCGGGAGCAAACACTGCTGCGGCAGTGGGAAGGAATAGAGAAAAAAGGCAGGTACTGCTGCGGCAGTGGGGAAATCTGGAAAAGGCTCCTGCAGGAGCAGGGTGCTGCTGGGGTGGTGTTCAAGGTAATGGCTATGGTGGGTCTGAAGATCAAGTAAATGGTGATAGACTGGAGTTAAAAGGGTTGGCTGATGAGAATTCGGTGAGCTTCTTTGATATGGAAGCGGTCTGACCGCATGTAGGTCTTGAAGGCCTCTGGCTTCTGAACATTTCTGACAAAATCGGAGTCCTGATGCTTCTGGCTATGGGGGGTGGTGGTTCCGAGGCGGGAGCATTTGGAGGGATGGGTAGGAAAAGGCAGAGGATAGAGAGAAGAAAGGGTGACCATGCGAGGGAGAGGGGAAAAGATAGCTGCCGGAACCGCTTGCGGAGGCATGCTCAGGCTTGGGGCGGCTCCAGGAGTGATAGCTGAAAGAGGGGGCGGGGCTGTGGAGCTGTGGGCCGTGGGCAGGGAAGGGGGAAAGGCGGGGCTGTGGGTATGTCTGTGCCGCTAGCGGAGGCATGCTCACACTAGAGGTAGACGGTGGGGCTGCGGGCCATGGGTAGGGGAGGAGGTTGGGAGTGGGGTAAGGAAAAAGCTGTGGATTGGTCTGCACCACTAGCAGAGGCCTCGCGTTAGTGTCTGCTAGTGTGTGATTTCCTGGAGAGCCTATGTAGTCTGCGCTGCTAGCGGAGGCAACCTCCACTAACAGGCAACTGAAAAAGAAAAAGGGGGTTAGAACAGAAGTAACAGGAGGAAAGACATGGCCTGTGTTGCAAGCTGAAGCAGCTTTGCATTTGCTTCAGCTGCTGTAGCTGTAGGCTGTGGGGTTTGTGACATTCAGGAAAAAGGCTGGAAGTCTGTGTAGCCTGCACTGCTAGCAGAGGCGACCTTGTGCTGGTGTCTGCTATGGGAGCTGGAGGCTGCTGAAAAGGAAAAGAGGTTAGGAGTAGTAGACGAGAAATTCTGAAATGTGAGGGCCTGCATTGCTAGTGAAGGCAGCTTCCTGCTTGGTTTTGCTGCTGTGGCTGTTGTGACTTTTGGCGGGACATGCTAAAATGTCCAGGTAGCCTGCAGTGTTGGCAGATCTAGTGATTTCTCAGACTACCCTAGCAACTTGTTTTTCAAAGCAACTAGCAACAAATGCAGCTATTTTAACAACCTTTAAAAGTTATACATGGTAAAAGTTTATTATTATTATTATTATTATTATTATTATTATTATTTATTTATTTAATCATTTATTTATTGATTGTTGGTTATGTGCTGTTGGTCCACTGTGATCAACGGTGGAAGTCTTTTGCCACTGTTGATCTCCTCCAAGAAACTAATAATTAATCTTATCCCTCTTGTCTATTCATTTTCCTAAATGCAATATGTAAATTAAATGCGGGTAAAATGCTGGTGAAAAAGATGGAAAGTTTGAGTAATTTCAGTGCATATTCCGGGCACTTTCTGTCGTGGTTACGTAATGACATTAACATCCAGTGCTGTCGCGAGGTCGTTTAACAACTTATAGCAACGAATGGCCTGTTTTAGCGATTTTTACCTGAAAATGATTAGACAACACAGATGGCCTGCGCAGCTAGCGGAGGCAGTCTCGCGCTAGCCTCTGGAAACAGAAGCTAGAGGCCCGACAGCAAGCGGCGCTGAGGCCGGGAGAGTTGCGGTGAAAGGCTGAGCCGTTGAAGGCCTGCTGTTGCGGCCCGACTTCGCGAGGAGCCGGATCTTGTGCGGGACAATGGTAGTGTCGAGCAAGGTGAGTTCGGGGCTTTGCTCGATCTATTGGATGCCTTGGTGGCTGGAGTGAATTTAGGAGTGAGGCTGGCTGATTTGGAGCATAACGAATAGATCGTACGGATCTGCTTTGTTTACGTTCAGTGATGATTCACAATGCATTGGAATTAATGAGCGTTTAGGCTTAAATACTGTACACTTTCCAATCGGAGGAATTGTTGGGGTGACCAAATGATATGAGGATGCCAGGGAAGTTGGTAGTTTCGGCAGTGGAGGCGAGGTTAACCCTCGGCGTCGGGGAAATCATGTGGCTTGTTGAGCAGAGCGGTGGCCACGATGGAGCTTGAGGCTCGGCAGCGATGACTGGCGGAGAAGGAGTAATCTTGGGGCTGGCAGATTGCTGTGGAGAATCAGAAAATGGGTCTGTGATATAATAGCAAAGGAGCGAACCGAGTGCTGCGAGGTGAGAAAAATAATGGTAAGACTGCTTTGGTTATTTGTAGGGATTCTCTCATGAAATTTGTTAATAAAACATCACAAGGTGAACATTTAATAATAAGGACAACAACACCCATGTGTTACAAACGAGCCTTCCGTAGCATCTCTCCCACACCACACGGCTGTATGGGGCGCAGACGGATCGACATTTCCCACTTTTGATTATTTCCTGCAGCGTTTTTGGGAGGTATTCGATCACCCTACGGGAGGAAAGAGTGCCGGGGAACAACTACTGGCCTTGACACAGGGTGAGCGAACGGCAACGAGTTTGCTCTAGCTTTCCGTACCCTAGCCGCACAAACCACTTGGGTCGAGGACACCTTGAAGTTGCTGTTTCGCCGTGGGCTGAGTATGGATCTTCAAACTGAACTCGCATGCCGGGATGAGGGACCGAGTTTGAAGGAATTTATCGGACTGACTATTCACATAGATAATCTGATCCGCTCACGTCATCAGATCCGCAGCGGTAACCCCAGCTTCGCGACTGGCTCGTCCTCTGCTCTCCACTCCGAGCCCAAGCCCCGGCTATACTCGTCTGTCCCCCGAGGAACGAGAACGCCGCATGCGTCTCCGACTCTGCCTATACTGCGGGACACCAGGTCATCTAAGATCCACATGTCCCACCAGACCCGGTTCCTCTGGCTACCAAGCGGTGAGTTCTGACATCCTGCACTGCTATTCTGCCTCATGTGTTAATGTGCCTGTAAAATTAACATAGATTTAAGTCCTTAGAAGAGAATGCTTTTATAAACTCTGGGGCAGCTGGAAACTTCCTGTCTTATGATTTTGTTGAGAAGAATCACATCACGCTAACACCCAGTACTTCTCACTTGGCAGTTGAAGCACTAGATGGCCGACCTCTGGGAGAGGGAAGGATTACCGCTCTCACAGAGGACATCATAATGCAAGTCGGCACACAACACTCCAAAATACTCAGTTTCTACGTCATTCATTCACCTAACCACCCGCTCATCCTTGGACTGCCTTGACTACGAAAGCACGACCCACACATCTCCTGGAGAAAGGGCGAGATTCAGCAATGGAGTTCCCATTGTCACAACCTGTGCATACCTTCTGAGCCTACTATCCCAGAGAATATCATTACCTGCGCTGAGTCATCCATCGAGGTTCCAGGGCTACCTGCAGAGTATCACGATCTAGCAATCGCTTTCAGCAAACGCAAAGCATCCCTGCTCCCACCACACCAACCCAGTGACTCTGCTATTGAACTGATTCCTGGAAGTACACCCCCCAAGGGCAGAATTTTCCCCTTATCGCAACCCGAATCAGAGGCCATGAAAAAGTACATAGAGGAGGAGCTAGCCAAGGGTTTCATCCGACCATCCACGTCACCTGCCACAGCCGGATTCTTCTTCGTTAAGAAGAAGGACGGTACTCTCAGACCCTGCATCGATTATCGCGGCCTCAACGACATCACCATAAAGTTCAGAGACCCTCTACCCCTGGTCCCAGCAGCCTTGGAACAGTTACGTCAAGCCAAGTACTTCACCAAGTTAGACCTACGAGCAGCTTATAATCTCATCCGGATCCGCGAAGGGGATGAATGGAAAACAGCATTCTCCACCACTACTGGCCACTATGAGTATTGCGTTATGCCCTTCGGGCTAGCCAACAGTCCATCGGTATTTCAATCATTCATTAACGACGTCTTCAGGGATATGCTGGACCGCTGGGTAATTGTCTACATTGATGACATCCTCATCTATTCAGACTCCTTCCAAAACCACGTCCTCCATGTCCGGGCAGTCCTCCAACTACTCATCCAGTATCAACTCTACACAAAGGCTGAGAAGTGTGACTTCCACCAAACCTCTATCTCATTTCTGGGCTACATTATCAGTCAGGACGGGGTCTCTATGGATGAAGCTAAAGTTCGGGCAGTGACGCAGTGGCCACAACCTCAGACCTTGAAAGAACTGCAACGATTTCTGGGCTTTGCCAATTTCTATCGTCGTTTCATTCGGGGTTACAGTATCATTGCGGCTCCCCTAACCTCTATGACCAAACGAAACTCTCAATTCCTCACGTGGACACCGGCAGCCATCCAGGCCTTTGCAGACCTTAAGTCACGGTTCACAACGTCCCCTATTCTTCATCACCCAGATCCTTCGCTTCCTTTCATTGTGGAGGTTGACACTTCCAGCACAGGTATAGGGGCAGTACTATCACAACGTCACGGCTCACCCGCCAGGATGTTCCCTTGTGCCTATTACTCCCGAAAACTCTCCCCAGTCGAATTCAACTATGATGTGGGCAACAGGGAATTACTGGCCATGAAAGCAGCCCTAGATGAGTGGCGTCACTGGCTTGAGGGCGCTCAACATCCCTTCACTATACTGACCGACCACAAGAACCTCAAATACCGTCGCTCCGCTAAACGTTTAAACCCACGACAAGCTAGATGGGCTCTATTCTTCACCCGTTTCACTTTCACCGTAATCTATCGACCTACATTCATTCAACTCCCAGCTCAGGACATCCAGGTATTACCGCCACTTCTCAACAACCGGTTCTGGTGGCCAACCATCAATCAAGACACCCAGACATTTGTTAAGAGTTGCCATGCCTGTAATACTTGCAAACCATCCCGTCAGCTCCCCGCTGGATTACTCCAACCTCTCCTCATACCTCAACGCCCCTGGTCTCACATCGCCATCGACTTTGTCACTGATTTACCCTGCTCACAAGGCAATACCACCATACTGACCATAGTCGATCGATTCTCCAAGTCATGCAGACTAATTCCACTGCCCAAGCTTCCCACCGGCATGGAAACAGCCGAAACTCTCTGCAACTTTGTATTTCGTTTTTATGGCTTACCTGATGACATCGTGTCCGACCGTGGATCCCAGTTCCCCCCCAGTCTATGGTCTTCTTTCTTCAGCCTCCTCAATGTCAATGTAGGCCTCACCTCAGGATACCACCCACAAGCCAACGGACAGACCAGAGAGAGGCCGGAGGAGGAGGATGCTGAGATCCAGATGCCCCGCCCATCCTGGTCGAGGGCGAGGAAGCGTACCAGGTCCGAGACCTACTCGACTCCAGACGCCGGGGTGGGGTACTCCAGTACCTAGTTGATTGGGAGGGGTACGGCCCGGAGGAGCGGTCTTGGGTCAACGCCAGAGACGTGTTGGACCCCTCGCTCAAGGAAGCATTTCACCAGACTCACCCGGAGAAACCAGCCCCTCGCCCACGTGGAAGACCCCGGCGTCGACAGCTTCCTCGCTTCAGGAGCCGATCGCAGGGTGGGGGCTCTGTTACAAACGAGCCTTCCGTAGCGTCTCTCCCACACCATCGGAGGCAGCCCTCACCTGAATACTAACCTGTTGATTCGGACTCCATTTCCCATGTGCCCCATACCTGGGATTGACCTCTCACCTGTAACCCATTATCCACTTCCGATATAATGGCCTCCTTCCTGTTGTTCCTCGCGAAGTCTTGATTTGCCACAGTAATCATTTCTGAGCGTTTATTCTGTTTGATTCCTGTTATCGTTTGGACTGTTTCCTCGTGTTTTGATTCTAGCCGCCTGCCCCGACTATTCTGCCTGTCATACAGAGTCTGATTCTAGCCGCCTGCCCCGACCTTCCTGCCCGCCTCTGGATTTACGATTTATTGCTGTTTGTTGTTTGTGTGTTCATCTCTTCAATAAACTTGCTGCAGATGGATCCTCTTGCCTCCGACTCATCGTTACACCACGGACAAAAATATAAGACAAATTGAATTTATTTGGGTGACTACAGCATAGATTACAATATTACATACATTAAATTCATTTAATGAGAATTTTAGAAATAAAAAATGATTTAATTCAATGTAACATTTAAACATTTTATTTAAAGTATATTCAACTGTTCTCTGTAATTTGAGTCGTGATGGGCTGCTGTTCACCGGGGGGAACTGTGAATGTCAGGCTGTCACCTCATGTTTGACTCAAAGTTGAAAGATGTCGTGACTGACTCCATAATCTGCTCATAAACAAACAGTACTAACATTAAAGAACATACTTTAACAACAAAATAAATTACATTCAGTATTATAATGAATAAAATTGTTTTATTATGCAAGAAAAATTACATTTCCATCACGAGAAACTCAATTCAAGAGACTGAAATCTCGTTCTTGTATGTTGTGTTGCATACAATAATATCATTTACAGCACAGTAAAGAGTTTATAAATGAAATAAAATGTTTACAAACCTTTATTTCACTGAAGAAGTGCACCAATCAGGTGGCGATGAGAACTGCTCTCTCCTGTAGAGGATGCAAAAAAGCCTGTGCTCTGACCATAACTCAACAGCTGAAGTAAGTCTGTGTTGGGTTGTTTCGTTGGAGGGAGGGGGAGGGGTGTATAGTTCCAGCGGTCAGTGAGATTGACACTAATGACTGTAACACAAAAACTACCCAAAACTGAAAAAAAACAAAACAAAAAAAACCCCCCAGCATATCAACGAACAGGCTCAACCCAGCGTTTGGGTGGAAAAAATAACCCAGCATTTTAAGATTGTACAAGCCATAATTAAGATGTCAGAAGTAGAGAAACTTAAGAACACTGGACAAAGGCTCTGAAGGTTAAAAAAAAAGTTGTATAGGTTTGTTTTTCTAGACAATGTTATGTTATAATTAAAATAAAATACTTAGTTTTTTTTTTTTTTTTTTTTTTTTTTTTTTTTCAGACTGATGCTCTTTGTATCGGTTTACAATCACAAAACCAGCTAATCATACTGACTTAAGTTAAAATATGCAGCTAACAGATCATATGCAGTGAACAAATAAAACATTGTTTATCATTGCATTAATATCAGCACTTCCATGTTCACTGCATTAAACAACAAACATCATCGTCATCATCTACAACCAAATCACAAGCTCCACCCTTCAGCACAGTGGAAACCACAAAACTTCAACAGACAAGAGAGGATTCAGTAAAACTGACAACAGTGAAAAATCATTATTATTATTATTATTTTTTTTTTTTTTGACTGTACCTCGTGTAGAAGTTACTGCTGACGTTGTAGTTGATTTTGTGATGTGGACTGGAATCACTGCTGTCGTTGTTTTATCTTGAGCTGTGAAGGATGAATGTTAGTTCATATGAATCACTGTAGAATATGACAATCATATTTTATTTAGTTAACAAACAAGATGACTCTAGCATTATGCACTGCAAAGCACTGATGTGAGAAAGACAGTGATGATGTACCTTTAATTTTGTGTGTGTTTGTAGTCAAGGGATCCTGAGACTTTGTGGTGTGGACTGGAATCACTGCTGTCTTTGTTTTATCTTGAGCTGTAAAGGATGAATGTTAGCTCATATGAATCACTGTAGAATATGACAATTATATTTTATTTAGTTAACAAACAAGATAACCCTAGCTGTTACGAATCTGGCCGGTGACCTTCGGTCTGGTCACCACCAGATGTCGCCCTCTCACATTCATATTACATTGACTGTTACACCACTCCCTAGACTACGTTCCCCATCAGCCATTGCACTTATCACCTGTGTCCAATCAGAGACCCTATTTAAGCCCCGGACTTCCTTTCACTAGTGTCGAGTATTGAATTGTCTTTAGCATTCATACAAAGCGTTGTCCTAGTTTTCCTGTGTCTAGTTTCTTCTTGTTTTTGCCTTGCTTTTTTGCTTCCGGCTTTGCTACTGTTCGGACGCTTTTGCTTACTGCTCCGTGCTTTGCTCCCTGTTTATATACTTTTCTCAGACTTTTCTAAGATTTTAACCTCAGCAGATCAGCACAGTGCTCAAACAACACATTTTTGGCACAAACACTAAATTAAAAACTTTTTCGTAACTGGAATAATACTACGAAAAAGGAGACTCTTTGCCTCCCACTGCCAGCAGTTTACATTCTGGAGACGGGAAAACACAGCTGCCTACTTTCAACAGACGAGAAAAAAATGCCTCTTCTGGAATCTACTTGCTGCACAAACTGCCACAGACTTCTACAAAGGATTGTGGTTCTTGAAACAAAGTTACTTGCTGGACTTCCAAAACAGGCAGAACACTCAGTAGACCGTTGTCACGGACCCCCTCAGCATAGAGCCGATGAGTCCCATGAACCCAGTGAATCTCAACAGTGTAGAGGAACAATCCGAAACTGATCGACACACTAATCGATGGCACAAACAGGGAGCGAGACCAAAGACACTCAAGACATCAGATTGTCACGAGTGTCTCGTATTGCTGCGGTAGCATCCTCTACCCCAGATATGGCTATGACAAGGCTTGCAAAAACTGGTATTTTACCACCTCCAATACAGCTTGAGAACAGATTTGAAGCACTAATGAATGTGGGTGAAGAATCCCCAAATGTGATTGAACATGGATCGTATGAGCCAGCATACATCGATACAAACAGGCGCTCAAGGTCGAACAGACAGCGGCATTCAGCTCAGAGCGCAGCCGAGCCCAGGACTCTGATAGTGGGTGACTCCATTATCAGAAATATCAGTAGCAAGACTACAACTACATGCTGCTTTCCTCAAGCAACCGTCTCTGATGTGAACAGGGAACCTCAGAACATCCTAATGAAGCACAAGACTGCAAATCAAATCAGAAAGAGCAGACAGAACTCCTAAAGAAGGACTTCAGTG
>NW_026129679.1:0-40107 GCF_022985175.1 Labeo rohita | reverse complement strand
GCAGGAAGGTTGATCTCCGGGAACAGGGTTGGGCACCCCTGCTTTGACACAACACATGGTTTGTAGTTATACGTCTTACCATATTCTTTGACCTCAAAGTTTGTAGTAAACTTCTTCTGAGGACTGTGTGAGAACCATGTGACCACTTTCCAGATCCCAAGACTAAAACAGACAGCCATTAAAATAAATGACATTAAAACAATAAACTCCAAACAGGGTGTTGATATTAAGTGATATATTATTAGGTATTTTCTTGAAGCAGACACCGGTTGACAGATGGTTGTCAGTCCTGTATTTGAGAACACAGTTCCATTCACACATGGTTATTTATGGTAGTGACAACCACGTTCTATAATCAAACTTACAACTGTAAATTTTCAGGACTCACAAACATTTTTGGAGAAGGCCTGCTGTCTGAAAATGTACTGGACATCTAGTTGTCTGTAATGTTATGCAGTTTAAGAATCCCACTCAACACAGTACATACTGTATAGCATAGTGCTTTCTTGTGTGGTTTCAGTAACAGTGTGGCCGTAACACAAAGGCACAGGAGAAACAAAAGAAAGTGTAACCACTTGCATTTAAACAAAGACAATAACTGACCTGACTATGAACAGAATAAACTCAGGAGTATAAATACACAGCATAATGAGAAACTAAACTAGACACAGGCAAGGAACATGAGGGAACAAATGAACATACTGTATGACAACCATGAAAACAGGAACAACATAGGAACTGAGAAATCAGAACTCATAAAAGGCACTTTATCTCCTCGTTGCTCCACATTTGTCCTCTGCTCATTTTGTTTTGAATACACTGCTTGTTCCCTTCATGCACTTAAAAAAATGTTGCAGCCTAAACTTAAATTTTATGTAATTCAATTACATACAAAGTTTCCATCCATTTAGATTACATAGTTTTAATATAAACAAATCAATAAACTTAATGTGATTCATATGCATTAGTAATACATGAATGAAACAGGTAGTTTACGTAATATTTCCCAGTGTTAAACAAACCCTGCTCAGTGTTCATGTGTTTCCACACTACAGAGTGTTCAAGTAGCATTGACACAGTGTTGGAGTTAAGGAGATCATTATGTCATGATTGACCAATAATGATGAACACCTGCTGTTTATAAGCAGAATCACAGAAGGAAAGAGAAACACAAGAATCAGCCACAGCCAAAGATGAAATGAAGACATTAAATTTCTGATTAAACAACCCGTCAAACAACATTACAGTCTGACTTCATTTCTGTCATAAATCTACAAAAATTATCTGAGAACATCTAAACAGAGGTTTAGATGTTTTATTAAAAACAACGTTTCATTTGACCTCACCATCATGGCGAACAGGGTTTACTTTAGTTGGGCTCTTGACCCTTGACTCCTTTTATATTATTATTATTTTTTTGGCTGTTGTAATTGTGTTTGTAGAGCACATTTGTTATAGCAAAAAAAGTCTGATTAAACGTTCTTGGTTAATTATTAATGATGGCGTACTAATCATCATCCAGTCGCCTGATCCAACAATCTCAGTCAATGGTTAATCTATTAGTTTTGTGATATTTACAACAGTTGTAGATTTTAAGGTTTTGTGCATAAGATGATCATCCATAACAGTTTGCACAGCTGCTGCAAAAATCATGGAACTAATAGATTAACCACTGAGTGAGATTTGTGAATCAGGCCACTAGATGATGATGATGATGATGATGATTACACCACCAATAATAATTAAGCAAGAACATTTAATCAGACTTTTTTTTTTCTATAACAAATGTGCTCTACAAACACAATTACAGCCACCAAAAAAGAAAAAATTGAATACAAAAAATCCAGGGTTTAAGTAACTAAAGTAAACCCTGATCACCATGATGGTGAGGTCAAATGAAAGTTTTTTTTTTAATAAAACATCTAAATTCTCAAAGAATTTTTGTAGATATATGACAGAAATCAGATCAATCAGTAATGTTGTTTGACGACTTGTTTAATCAGAGATTTAATGTCCTCATTTATTTAAGTTCATTTTATCTTTGGCTGTGGCTGATTCTTGTGTTTCTCTTTCCTTCTGTGATTCTGCTTATAAACAGCAGGTGTTCATCATTATTGGTCAATCATGACATAATGATCTCCTTAACTCCAACACTGTGTCAATGCTACTTGAACACTCTGTAGTGTGGAAACACATGAACACTGAGCAGGGTTTGTTTAACACTGGGAAATATTACATAATCTTTACCTGTTTCTTTCACGTAAGATGGATGCATATGAATCACATTAAGTTTATTGATTTGTTTATATTAAAACTATGTAATCTAAATGGATGGAAAATCTGTATGTAATTGAATTACATAAAGTTTAAGTTTAGGCTGCAACAGTGGAAATCATGTTGCATAGTGTCGCATCATGTCATTACTTCCTGTTTAGAAGTATTTGGTCAATGTTGCGTGCATATATCATTCGAACCGCACCAGAGTTCGTTTGGAAGAGGACAGAGACCCATCTTTTTGGGGGTCTCAGTCCGCTTGTTTGGTGTGCACCACGGTTCGGATGGCAGTGTTTACACTTACTCAAATGAAGCGCACCAGGGTTCATTTTAATCTAACCAAACATAACAAGTGTGAACACACCCTAAGAAGAAAATATTGCATTAAAATTAATAGCTGATCTTAAACAATCACACTTAGCTGAAAAGAACTCAACATGACTGAACTAGACATTCCTTGCACACAGAAATCCATCTTATGGATACAAGATCCATCAGGAAAATCTGCAAGCTTCATTACACTGCGTGTTCATGCAGGGCTTTTCTTTTTTTTTTGTGCAGAAAGCTTTAGCTAAAGATGAGGTCGCAGACACTGATGAATCCATGAATTATTAGGCTATCGATTTATTTTTCTCCAAACTATCATGTTTGTACAGCAATAATAAATAAGTAAATAAATTAAAAAAGAAGCAAAGGCTGTGCACACATTGCACGTTCGCAATTGAGCGATTCATAGAGTTTGATTCTGAACTTGGACTCAAGTAGGCTATTATATAAGTACATCAAGGCACGATTTTGGGACATTCTAAAATGTAAAACACTGTAGGACCAAATTCAGTACACACCTAATATACCAGAATAGCTCAGTATATAAACGTAACCCGCTAAATTGCATGTTAAGCGTATCCCCCATAGAAAGGAAACTTAACCAGCTAATATAGTATAAAAGGCCGAATTCGGTATACAGTTTGTTAATCAATTTTAAATGTAGGAAAGCAGGTAAGCCCCGAATATGAACAGAAAGCTCTAAATTGCATGTTAAGCCTTTTCCTCCCATAAAGAAAAGGCGGCTTTATGAAGACATTGATAAAAAAAGACCAAATATGGAATTATTAAAAATATATTTAATGTACCTTAGCTTAATATAAGAAGACAATGATATAAAAAGCCAACATTTTATATTTTATTAAAAATAGGCAATTAATGAAGTAATCTATTAAACCAGTGGTTCTCAAACGTTCCAGTAGGTGGCGGCATGTCACTGTCTTAATGAGCAAGCGTCGCGTCATTCATTCATTCATTCAATAACTAAGCAAATGGTTGTAGTTATGAATGGGTTATTAATCAGGGACTCTCCGAATGGTTCAAAGCTGCAGATTAATTCAGAAACGAAACACCGCTGTTGCTTGGAGACACGGATTTCGTTGGAACTATTATTATTTTGTTAAATATAACAAACATCATGTGTTTAAAATGTAGGCTACATTTAAAATGTCACTTAATATTACCCTTTTTGTTGAACTGCTATATAAAATAAATGTTGCATTTGCAGTCGTTTGGATATTGAATTCTCCTATTTTAAACATGAAAAACAATAACTCGCACAGCGTATTTTTCTGTATGGATAACAGTTTTTATATTTATATATATATATATATATATATATATATATATATATATATATATATTTTTTTTTTTTTTTACAGTTTTTATATTTCAGCTATTTGATCGCGCCGGCGCCTCGCAGCCTGTTCATTATTAAAATAATACACAGAATCACCCAAACAGATACAAAGTTACACTAGTCAGTTTAAATAGTCTGTATTAGTCTGTGTCGTACAGCATGAGCACCGGTCCAATCTACTGCGGCACATTTTTGTTCACTATGATTTTTTCATGTCGATATTGGAACGTACAAAACCCGGTTAATTTAATGGTTTAGCTGCAAATACATTGCGAATATGGAAACATTTGGATTTGTGCTAAAGGAGAGCGATAGGTGAGCCCATACTTTCAGTTTCGCTTTAACTTATTTCTTTTAGTTTATTTATAGCTAAATAAGCTTATACACTGTAAAATCCAATAGTTTACCTTACTTAGATATAATTAGTTATCTTTACTTAGTTGCTATACTTACTAGGTTTTATTAAGTTACAGCTACTTTCAGGCGAGTAAAACAGTTTACTTACTACTTTGAGTGACGCTTACTTAAAATATTCAAGTAGCCACAAAGAAACCAATGACATTAATAAACCAGTGAGAGGCAGCAGTGCACTAATATGTTGCTAATTTGCAAAATAACAACAGAAGAAGAAGAAAAGCAACTTTTTTTTTTTTTTTTGAGGTGGCAATTGTTAATCTGCAGTTATTTTTCACTAGTTACATTCACTCATTTTCCAAAGTCATCTTGAATGTTGTTTCAGTACAACTATATATTTGAGAGAACATCACATAAACTGACTTCTTAAATTGATGTTGATTTTCGTAAAATGTTGTTGGTGTGTCTTATTTTATTTATTTTTATTATTATTATTATTATTATTTTTTTTTTTACTTACCATTATAGTGATTAATGTTCTGTTTGGTTGGGCACTTGGAACTTTGCTTTTCTTGTTATAATTTTCTTCCTATTGATGCAGCAATGCAACATGAAGTCATAATTTTTGATTTCAAGGGAAGAAAAGTAATAAGGAGATTGCTTTTAGAAGGTAACCTTCAAGTTCTGTTATTTCAATTAGCTAAATCTTTCCAATTCTTTAGCTAATGTATTTTTTATATTTATTAATGATCTTTTACAGCTTTATTGTTCTTCATAAACACCTTGAGAAACTTTATTGGGTTGAGACAGTACTTTAATATTTGTGATAATGTGCTCAAGTCACAAACTTCAACATTCAGCACGTGAATCACAACGATGGTAACAATTCAATTTTATTTATTTTTATTAATTGTGACAATAACCATCATATTATTTTATTTTCTCTTTTTGTTGTGTTACTGCTGACACAAGTCAAAATTAGCAAATAAAAACAACAACAGTAAAACAAACCAATTGCATAATTTATTCATGCCACAATGCACTCTGGGAGTCAGTGAGTAGCTATACTAAGTCAAGTGTAAGCCTAAAGTAAATGATCAAGTACCCCCTACAGTTCTTTTTTAGTTACTAGAGCTCCCGTGTAAGTAAACTATACTAACTAAGCATTTGTCACTACAACATACTATTCTTATTTCACTTTACTTAGTTTTTTTAAGGCAATCGGTTTGCATGCTTTTTTTAAGTAAGCCCAACTAATTAGATTTTACAGTGTACCTATTATTATATACTGCATTATGTTATATTTATTCATTAAAAATGAATAAGTTATAGTTTTTTGGTTTTGGTTTTTGGTCTGTTCTGAATACGGTTAAATTTAAAGGATTTGCTGTGGAGTGCTAGGCTATGTGTGTTTATAATGTTGGTAATATAACACGCTGTAGGCCTGCTGGTAGTATTATTTCTGAATAAAATAATAGGCTACGTGACTTATTTGTTTTATTTTTCCTTTCAAAAACTTAATTTATTTTTATTTATTTTTTTTTTTTTTAAACAAGCAGCAAACAAATTAACCATGGTTACTATACTTAAACCATTGTAACTACAAATACCGTCTTAATTCGTCCATTAGCTTCCCTTAAGCGTTTTCTGTATCCTAAAGGTTTTCTGTGGGGAGAAAAGACATTAGCAAATTGCATTAATGATTGCTTTATTGAAAGTAATGCTAAGGGTATTAATATTAAAATTTTTATTAGTATGAATAGCATTTATTAATACCGAATTGGGCCTCCGCTGTCACTGTTTTAGTACATTAATCCACAATAAGCGTTTTAGAATGTTCCAAAATCGTGCCTTAAACTATAAGCAATTAAATGACTGTATTTCTATAATAGGCCACTTGAGTTCAAGTTCAGTATAAAACTCTTATGAACCGCTCCGTTGTGAACATACTGAGCTGAGTAAATAGGAAGTGTTTGTCCGAACCCAACCGGTTTTGCCAGAGAACGCAAAAATCTTGGCGAGAGAACGCAAAGTTTTGCGAGGGAACGCAAAAATGTTTGCGAGAGAACGCAAGAGTTTTGCGAGAGAACTCAAAGTTTCAAGAGGGAACGCAAATGTTCTGTGAGAGAACGCAAAAAAATCTGAAAAATATTTTTCCTCCCACCCTGATTTATTTCACCACCATGTCCCTTAAGGGGCTCCGTAGCATTTCAGTGGGTGACAATTATAAATTAGAATGAAGAACCTGTTTCTATTGGTCACTCAGACTTAGTGTGTTTGTTTGGCCACACCTACTTCACAGTAGATTGCTAGATTTAGATTATTTTGAGACTCACACTTTTAGTTACATGTGGAAAAAAAAAAAAAAATAGCAAGATATAAATGAAGTCGGTTCACTCAGGTTGAATAGCTTCAGTCTTGACAATGTTTTACACACCTGGTAACCTCAGGGAGGGCGTAGTGTTTGGATATCATCCCCTTGACTAGCTGTATCTTCGCTGATGAAAGTGTGATGTCTTGGGGATTCTTAAGAAAAGGAAATCAGCTTTAAAACTGTGACTGCTGACATCATCAGTGCAATGATGCTCGTTACAGATGAGAGAGAGAGAGAGAGAGAGAGAGAGAGAGAGAGAGAGAGAGAGAGAGAGGTGTGCATGTGTCTGTAATAAAAGTGTTTACCATGATTTCCACTTGGATTGTAGACTGACTGAATGAGGTCATTTTGGGTGTCAGAGAAAAAATTCTATATTTAACTGCAAAAGAGGTCAACATAAAAACTGAAATAAAAGTTTTGATGGTTTTGTTTTCTGCAAATGCAAACCCCGATAAAGCAGCAGTCAGTTTGATAATAAACAGAATGTCATGATTATGTCATGTTCAAAGTTACTATTAATACACTCTATATCCGTCATGTTTACAACACTAAATCGTACCTGTGCCAGCAGGTGTGTAGATGGGCTTGTCTGTTTGTACAAATATATATCCAGACTGGAATGAGACCATGACCACTTTCTCCAGAGTGACGGATGGAAACTGAGCTTGTAGATACACATACTGCTTCTCCAGAGGATCATCAGAGAAGTAGCTCCTGTCATTAGGGATCTAAATGACAGAACATGAATTTGTCAAAGCAAACTGCTTATTTGCATGTTTTTAATAAAAGAAAATTAAATGATACACAAGCAAAAAGTATGTTAAAGTGGCGATACCATTATATCTGTAAGGATCTGGAAATTGTTGCCTGCAGCCAGTGTCACTGATCTGGACCAGATCTCTGTATGTTTGTTTGGGTGGTCCTTTACTATTATCATCACGTTCAGGTCTCCTCCAGAGTAATCCTGAGCCTCCACAAACACGTTCTCTGAGGAACCCACCCTCAGCAAATTAGGAGCTGACAGAACAAATCTGAGGAGATCAAATCAGTGTTTGAAAACAGATCTGTTAGTGAATCTATGAACAAACTGTGTGTTTGATACTCACAGTGGGTCACATAGTGTGAGGAGCGGTGAGGAGAGAAAAACAACAGTCAGAAACAGCAGCTTCACGTCCATCCTGTCTGTCCGTGTGTCTCTTCCTGTGATCGTCTGTAAACCTTCAGCAGCTCAGATTTATACCCGCCTCCACGACCCAAATGGCTCACTCTTACTGTTTGTTTGCATTTGCTTTATAAATAAACAGGCACCTCAGTTCACCAATCTACAATCTAGCAGTATATCAAGTAATATTTATGTTTTCTATTTTTATGCATTTTAGAAATCAAATATAAATCAAATATTTTGAATTCATTTATCAGACTGAGAATCAAAGACACACAGTTTTGATTTGTTCAGTGATTAATATGGAAACAGACCTATTGTCAGTAAAAATAAGTTTTGTGTATCAAACAGGAGATTCACAAAGAGCTCATAAACATTTAAAGGGTTAACTGCAGACCACTTCAGATTTCCCGTAAATGACCTGCAAAACCTGTTGTGTAAATTCAACCTTTGGTAAATTGGCAGATGCTCTGTTGATTTATGAAAAGTTGAGCAAATGACAGAATGGAATTTAGCCATGAAAAATACCTTTACATCAAAGATATATATTTCGGCACCACATGTGTGCTTTTGTAAATAAGATTTACATTTTCTAAAGCAGCTTTGTGAAGGACTGTCCATCTGTCCAGGGTGTTTCAATGTCTTCAGCCCGAGACGCTGGTAATAAGCTCTAGAAATCTCACAACCCTACAGGACAAACAAGTTGAAGAATGGATGTTTCAAAGTTCTTCATTCATGGTTGTAGATGTGACATGATGCAAAATCCTCAGTGTTAAATTAACACTGCTCAGTGTTTATATAATCCACACTCAGAGTTTTAAAAAAAGTAACGCTGAAGCAGTGTTAAAGTTAATGAGATAGTTTGTTGATTAATGGGGGATGATTGAGCATTAGAGATGCACACCTGCTGTTAACAAACTGAATCACTGAAAGAAAAAGAAACAAGAACAGAAAAAGGAGACAAGATGAGCAGAAATACAAAAACTGACTTCATCTCGACAACTCCACAAACAACATCACCAACCTCATGCATTACTAACCAGATTGACTTTAGATGCTGGTTTAGTTTTGTTTGACGTTACCATTATCAAGGTCAGTGTTTGCTTTAGTTGGGCTCTTGACCCTTGACTTTAAAATGTTAGAATTGATTTGGTTGCTATAACTCTGTGTTTGATTAAACATGTTTGTTATGGTGCAAAAAAAAAAAAAAATATATATATATATATATAAAATAAAGGCATGCTCACCATATAATGCATTGAACAACTGATTTCATTTGGAGTTTAATCACTGATTGGTTTAATTCCTAATTTTGTTATTGATCACATAAAACACGAAGCTTGATCTAACAGTTTTAATGTTAATTTGAAAGACTTTTGAAAGTTTTTCTTCACTTAAAGTTTAAAATTTCTTTATTAAACAGACTTTCAGAATCAGCATTTGAATCTCAATAATGGTTTTCAAAACTCATCCGCAGCTTCCAGCATGCAAGTTTAAATTATGCAGCTGAATGTGACTTCTAGTAGTTATTATTATTATTATTATTATTATTATTATTATTATTATTAAACATATGCTTAGAAAATACAAATATGACAAAACACATGCCAAGGATAAGAGCCAGGGGTTCATAGATGGCCAAACAATACATAGCAGTTACAATTCAAAAGGAAAAAAAAAAAAAAAAAAAAAGATATAAATCATAAGTACATAAATAAATGATTACAACAAATAAAATAAATAAGCAGATCACATAACAATAAACATACTTTTCTCTCAAAACATAAATTACCAAATAAAACTTATACAAAAACACCAAAGAGTGAGCATACATCCTGTAACGGTGAGTGAGAGACGAGAGGCGAGCGGATCCATTTGCGAGCCTTTATTTAATGGACGGGACAAAAACATGGTCGAACAGGCAGGGTCAAAACAGTAGCAAACAGGTGTGACAAAGGAAAGACGTAGAGAATAATCCAAGAAACAAGCGATAGTCCAGAAGGCAGGCGGCGAGACAGTCGAGACGAGATGGCCAGGCGAGAAAGCTATACACGGGGAACACGGGAACTAGGAACAAGGAACTAGGATAACAACGGGAAATACAACAACAATACTAATCACAATACTCCGTGAATTGCAAGGGGAAAGACTGGGGCTTTTATAGCGCCGCTGATTGGTCACAGGTGCTGACCCAATCAGTGCGCTGAATGACGGGGAATGTAGTCCGGGGTGTGGTGCAACAGTCTGAGTGTAGTGACAGGGTGAAAGCGACATCTGGTGGTGAGCGGACCACAGATTACCAACCAGATTCGTGACACATCCAAAGTTTTAGTTGCCTTTTTGTTACATGAGGTAGATAATGATTTAAAATAGATTTTAATGTCTTCTTGAAAGTACGAAAAGTGGGGGATAACTTTCATAACCTTGCATTTGTTGATAAAATATTTTGCAAGCAAAATAATTAAATTGCAGAGAAAGTAAACATTTTCAAATTGCTTCTCAAAAGTAAAAATTCCAAATAAATCATCCTCAAAATAAAGCTCAAAGACATTGTGTATGAAGTTTACAATGAACTGGCAAATGTCTTGCCAAAGTTTTTTTTTTTAAAAAAAAAAAGATGCAGGACAGTTTCTGGTTGTGAGTACAGTTCACAACTATGCTTAATTTGAATTTGGAGGCAATAAAGGTTTTAACAGGATAGTACTGATGAATAAGCTTAAAAGAAACCTCTTTAACCTTATTTACTAATAGATACCTGTTAGGCAATGTCCAGACCTTTTTCCAAAAAAATATTTTCCACTGATCTATTCCATTTTGAAACCGCATGAGGAGTGGAAACGTAGTCATTAAGAAAAAGAGAGCGAATATTTCTGTTATGTTTCAAAGGAGATTTAAAACATATTCCACCTACATACGTGTCAACTGGGTTTAGAAGAGGCATTTCCAAACTTGTCACAGTACTGTTATAGCTTTTAAACAGCATAATTACACAATTCGGGATAGCACCAAATACAAAGGCAAACTGTTTTGTTTTGAGTAACAGGAAAATTATAGTGAGAAAGAAATTCATGATAAGTAAACAAGTAACCATTCTGATTAAATAATTGACTAACTCAATTGATACCATTCTTAAACCAGTTTTCAAGAAATAGGGACTTATGTTTATAGCAGATATTCTTATTATTCCATATGAAGTAACTAGTTGGAGAAAAATTGTGTTTGAAGATCACAGACCATGCTAAAAGTGCTTGCTTGTGGAAATTAGAGAGAACAACAGGGATCTTCTCAATACTGTAGTTACATAACAATAGAAAATTCAAACCCCACCAACTGTGAGAAGACATATTCTGGTATAATATTCCAACTGCTGGATGGATTTTTCAAGCAATTCCTTAGCCAGTTGATTTTAAAGGTATTATTTAACATTGCAAAATCAACAAAATGCAGACCGCCGTTGCTGTTAATTTTTTAACGTAATGTGTCTTATCTTTCCATACAAAGTTACATAATTGTTGATCAATCTTTTTACACAACATTTTATCAGGTTCTAAAGAGATGGCTGCATATATTAGATGTGAAATGCCTTCTGCTGTGGAGAGGAGAATCCTTCCCTTTAGAGACAAGTCTTTCTGAAGCCACTGATTGAATTTTCTTTTAGTTTTTTCTAAAATATAGGCAAGAAGTTTCATTTTTTGGATATTACTATTCCAAGGTAGGTTATTGTCTCCTTGACTTGGATATTACAAATACTGGAAACAGAGAGTTGCTTACCTGACATTAATTCACATTTGAGCACATTAAGATGAAGCCCAGAAGCATTGGAGAAGTGCTAAGGAAATTTGGTCTGAATTTTTCAGAAAAAGGGAAGTATCATCAGCCAACTGACTGATGATGATCTCCCTTCCCATGATATTAAAGGAAGTCCACTTCCAGAACAACGATTTACAAATAATTTACTCACCCCCTTGTCAGCCAAGATGTTCATGTCTTTCTGTCTTCAGTCGTAAAGAAATTGGTTTTTGAGAAAAGCATTTCATTTTCTTCATATAATGGACTTCAACTGTGCCCCTGATTTTGAACTTCCAAAATGTAGTTTAAATGCAGCTTTAAAGGGCTCTAAAACTGAGGAAGAAGGGTCTTATCTAGCGAAACGATCAGTCTTTTTCTTTTTTTGAAAAATAAAAATTTGTATACTTTTTAAGCACAAAAGCTTGGGTAGCACAGGCTCTCGGATGCGCGCCCACGGGTCGTTCTCGTTCATTTTGAACGAATCTTTAATGTGACTCGCGAAGAACGAGTCATCTCGGGGGAGTGATTTGTTCAGTCATGCATGTGCAACATCCTATTAGGTTCTGTACTGGAATTAGTTCAACTGTTTCGAGTCTTCTGTTTTTTCAAGTCGTTTGTTCATCTTATGGGGCTGTCACGTGATGCTGATTTTGCTTAAATTAACGAAATGACTCAAAAAAAGATTTGTTCATTTTGCTGAACGACACTCAAAGGTCCGAGTTGGTAAAATGATCCGAACTTCCCATCACTACTTCGAATCACGTCTAAGTTCATTGTCATTGTCATCATCGACTCCGGCTAAAAAAGGTAGAGAATGGCGGAAAACTCCATCTTATTTTCTCCTACAACTTCAGAATCGCCTGACACGTTGTACCTTTTTGTTTGTAAACAGTGTTTGACTTGCACCTTCTTAGTCTTTGCACGTTCGCTTTGTAAACACTGGGTCTGTAGTTACACCTACTTAAGAGTAACGGTTTCATGTTTCAGTACAGAGCTAATGAGTTTCCAATAGGAGTTATACATTTTAGTAGAAGACATTGGCAGTAAATCAGTGTGTATTTGTATTGCTTTGTGATCAGTTAACGGGGTAGATAAAATGTTGGTACTCAGATTGTCTTCAAGTGTACGGGAAACTAAACATTAGTCTATTCTTGACTGCTTAGATCTTGAGTTATTACACTAGGTAAAAAACTCTGGTACTGTATGAGGATGCTTAACTCTCCAAGCATCAATCACATCAAATCTCTGCATTAACAGTTTTAGCTTTACATTCGTATTAGTACAAGAACCAGGAGGCCATCTGTCAATCTCACTATATAATGTGACATTACAGTCACCACCTAAGCGGAATTTGGCTAACCAATGAATAATTTCCTCTTATATCTTATTTAAAAGAACATAATTTTCTACCTTTGAATTGTACCCATACATTTTCATGACAATGAAATTAAAGTTATGAATTTGAATAACATAAAATGTCCATCGGTATCAAAATCGGTATAAGGAAGTTTACCAGCAAATAAGTTTTTTAGTGTACAAACACCCACGGACTGTTGAGAAGCATTAGAACAAAAAATGTCATTTCCCCACTGGGATTTCCAAAAAGGCACATCCTCAGAGATGCTGTGAGTCTCTTGAAGAAAACAAAAATCAGTTTTATACGGTTTGGCAAATAAAAAAATGGCTTTCCATTTTAAATTGTTCCTTAGTCCCCTGGCATTGAGTAAAGTTATAGAAAAAGACATCAGAATAACAAGATTTGAATAAAAAAAATAAAAAATAAAAAAAATAAAAAGTCACTTGAACAAATTCCTTAGAACAGAAGCTTAAACAGCTACTAACCGTGGTGAGAATAGCGTTACATCAACTATGCTTTGCTTTGGGCATCAACAGACGAAACCTGACCTTTAATTATCGACTCATTACATGAAGATATGGTCCTGGTCAAAAAGAACCGAATAAAAACGAAAAAAAAAAAAACTTGCCTCTAAACAAATATATATATATATATATATATATATATATATATAGACAAGAAGCCTCATCTCAGTTTAGATCGTTCAACCTGATGGAGAAATCTCCTTTTTCTTCACAAAGGCACAACCAGCTACAAAGTAGGCAATTTTTTTCCGTGTCTCAGCTATTATAGTGGTCACAACTTCATCCTGCTCTCTCTGTCAGCCTTACAGAGATCCTCTCTGAAACGCTGGCTGTCTTCTCGTAAACATGTAGAATTTTCGGCTGCCGCCCATACTGCTGCTCTGAGTGTACGCGAGGAGAACTGGATGATTACACTGCAGGTGGAACTCACTCTCTTCATACCAACACGATGCACTGTGTCAATCACATCCGGAAGACGATCTCTGTGCTCTGGCAGTAATTTCTGACAAATGCAAATAATTTCCTTGCTCACATTTTTCTCATCGATGCTTTCTGGCATGCCGTGTAATTTCAGATTCCAGCTCCTGGAGTACTGTTCCAATTCTGTGACGCATGACTCCAAGAAGCAGACTCGATTACTGTCCTTCCAAAGTGATGACTCGACCTGGGAAACTTTGGTCTTCACCTCATTCACATCATCACACACGGAGTTCAGCTTTTCTTTCAAACCATTAATGTGAGAAGTATTCGCCGCGACTCCAGTTTATCAGACCTCATGTTGATGAGCTGAGAAAGTTTTGTGACAATGTCATCAGTGGACTCACCATGGCCTTTTTTGGGGGGAGGGTTCAAATGAGTAGAGCGAAGCGAGGGGAAATCTTCCACTGATAACACCGAACATTCCATCTTATCTTCTGGTCCATAGTAGTCGTGACAGCTGTTGATTAGGACATTGCAGGCAGCAGCAGAGCTGACGTTAGCCGTCGTTTCTGTGTCAGCAGCCATTTCTTTCTTCTTTGTCACAGCATTGTTTCTTTATTATCAGCTGACATGTTTCTGAACAGACTGTGGTGCACGAGAAGCACTTAACACCCAAATAAAACGTAAACTGAAAAAGTAGTGTCCGTTTTATTGCTCATAACTCAACACCTGTGCTCACGGCGCCATCTTGCGTGCGCCCCTCTCTCACTGTAAGACACAGGATCACAGATTGAAATCGCAACAATTGTTTCACAATGCCAATCTTTCGTCTTAGACAGCCAATAATCGTGCAGTGTGTAGAGGGCTCAACGCAGCTTCAGTGTTTTAACACTCTGAGTCAAGTGCTGATAACGGTGAGCAGTTAAAAAATGTATATCAATACTGATATATTGTATTAAGAAGTTGCTAAAATATTACTGTCATGAATATACTTAATTTCTCTTTATGAAACATCAGATCCATTGATTACAGTGCGTAACCCCATTTTTGGCCATCCTTACACAGTAAAATAGCATATCATATTACTCTATAAAATCTTTCATGTTTTTCATACCATAGTTGAGAATCTTTGTACAAAATTTGGTGTAAGTTTCCTGGAGCTCTCAAATTCTTGAAAAGTCTGGTCTTGATTATGAAGTCTTGTTTTTATTCTCTTAATACGTTTTCCTACAGAGTGGACATAGCATAAAATATAATTTAAAAAAATCATATATACACATATATACGTTTAGCTGTTGACATGACTAATACTGGAATACAGAAAAGTGAGTGGATGTACCCTGATGAACATCCTTATGCTGGTGAAGAGTTTGGCTCTTATGCAAGTTACAGACTGAACTTCAAAACAGGTGGGAGCAGCAGGACAACCATTTGTTTTCATAAACGGGATGGAATTAGGGAATTAGGGGTGGAAGCACATTTTTACGTCTAGGTAAAAAACAGCTCAGCAGATCATCCTTGCAATTCACTGTTTAATCACACCTTTATTAATTAGTCAGGCGTCTGAAATGAACATTTTTCAAGTTTCAATCAGTGTTCCTTTTTTTACAAAATTACAACAAAGTATTTTGGCTCAAACAATATTATCTTAGATTTAATAAAAACATGCTAGAGATCACGTTTAATTTTCAGCGATCAACAAATAGGTGATATATAATTATGTAGCACATCCGTATCGAGTCAGGCGATTCTGAAGCACAGAGATGCCTATGTATCGATCTCTGTGTTCTGGAGTTTGGCTTTCCTCTCTTGTAGGCAAGTATTCAACCCAGGTGTGCTCTCCAAATATATACTGCAGACTAAAATCAACAGAAAGTGAAGTCAAAACAAACATAATGGCCACTTTAGCTGCCCTGTGTATCTTTATGAAGCATGTGCATAATTTGAAGTAGAAGGATCAATGATCAAGGTGATAAAAAGAAAAACCCTTTCAGAAATCAATTGCTTAACAGTTACATCACCTGCACATTTTTGACTTGAAACAATACAAGAAATAATCTCAATTAATTTGCTTCAAAAGATATTGATTGTAAAATATTTATCTTATTTCTTATTTCTAGGTTACTAAAAATGCATTCTGATAGAAAACAACGGTCACGTTTCTGACCCATGAACAACACTCTACTCTAATGTAGACTTTAAAGGCATAAAAGACAAATCCTGTTATGTGCAAACACAGACTGGACATGTACCTTCCCCCGAGCTTTGGCAGGTCAACAGATTTGCCCATGATGAGGTATGACTTGTCTTTTACCAATCCTAAATGTTCTCTGCAACCGGGACGAGCCAGAAATTTTCTCACATTCCCCTCAACATCATCATCAGTGCCTAAAGGACAGAGCAGCATTTAGGAAACACTTCTACTGCAATGCAGTTTAGCCTTCTGTGGAGCATTATAGGAGAGGACAACTGAATTTAACAGGAATCAGATTTCAGATGCATTTTGTGATCAGCCAAGAAACATGGATGGGAATAAAGAAACGTACCTTCTTTCAGCACCTTGTCCACCCTGATGTCATAGATGTCAGACTCCTGTTTCAGATCCATCCCCACCACTGTGGCATTATAAACTGTCAAATATATTATATCATTATCAGCATGTAGAACTATAAGGCTCAGGTCAAAAGTTTTTTTTTTTTTTTTTTTTCCAGACCTGTATGACTTACTTTCTTCTAAAGAACAAAAACTACTTGTGTCTCTTTTTTTTTTTTTTCTGTAAGTGAGTGATTACATCACATGCACGTTTTGTGAGCAATAGTGTCCTTTTTTTTTTTTTGTAATTTGTCCATGATTTATATTTTGTGCTTGTACATATGATTTTTTTTTTTTTTTTTTTTTTTTTTAATTTAAGATAAACGATTATACAATTATTCACTATGAAAAAGAGCAGCATGAAAACATGAGGGTGATAAATAATATGTATAACAGTCATGAACTGAATAAGTTTACCGTAATCCATGCCACCTTCACAGGCTTTTTTTAAACGGTCCTCTTCTTTGGGGTTGTTTTTCTTCTGGTAGGTACAGTTTTCTGTGTTAAGAGACGTTAATGTCATACACACATACACACCTGTTATCACACACTTAAGACCCCACCCCTCATTTATGTACAGGAATAATGTTTAACGTTTTCCATGCAAATGCCATTATCATGGAATACTGTAGGTTCCTCGATGCTCTTTCAAAGCCAGAGTTTGCTGCACCTTGCAGATGTACTCAAACATTCACAAAGTCAAGCAGTAATTAGAAGACAGTAGTAGAAATAAGACCAGAGCAAAACATTATTCCAGCTGGTATCTACACTGTTAAAAATTGCTGTAAAAAAACAGCCAAATTTTGACAGTAACATGCTGTTTTCCATTAAAACTGTGCATTCTGGGTATTATTTGTCATTTTCGAAAAAGTAGTCTGCTGCTATGTATCGTGAATTAACAGCGCTCAAAATCGACACTCAGAGACTGTGTTTAAAATCAAACTCTACACCCTCATTCACTATTCCCTACATGAGTTTACTAATATAGTCCACCTTACAGAGATAATGAAAACTAATGAGTGACTTCAGACACTGACGAACAGCTGCTGTTAATGAGCAGAATCACTGATTGAAAGAGAAACAAGACAAACACAAGAACTATAGAACTGACTTCAGCCACAGCCTTAGATGAAATCAACTGAAAATTTAAACAACTCAACACACAGCTTTACCAACTTCACGCATTTCTAACCAGACTGATTTTATTTCTGTCAGATGTCTATAGAAGATCTTATTGAGAATGAAGAGATGTTTAGATGGTGATGTTTTATTGTTTTGTTTGATGATACCATTGTGGAGATCAGTGTTTGCTTTAATTGGGCTCCTGACTCTTGACATTAAAACATACATATATTTGTTGTAACTGGGTTTTTATGATGCATTAGTTACAGCAATGCTGGTCAGTTGATGTCAGCTATGTCTAGTTGGGCATGAATGTCATCTACTGAACTGGTTCTGAGTCTTGTGAGACTCATTAAGAGTCTGTTTTTGAGTGTGTGTTTATTTGTTGTTGTTTTTTTCCCACCAAGTGTGTTACAGCATGATATCTTTTGATAATGTAGCAACCAGAAAAGAAGGATTTAATAGTTAAAATTTAAAACTATTGTGGCATTTATACTCAAATAGAGACATGAAGAATCAGCATATGAATCTCAACAATGGTGACAATCCAAAGCTTCATGCTGCAATGCATGCTGGGTATCAGCACACTACAAAACCTCACCTATGACTTGTTCTCACCATTGTTGAGATTCATACGATGATTCTTGATGTGTGTATCTAAATTATGCTTTCGGTTTTTTTTAAAAAAAAAAAAAAAAGAGGTCTTTTTTACATCTGCATACTCAGTTCTTTTTTTTTTTTTAATTTCATATCAATATTTAATAAAAGAAAAGACACTGGATAAAACCTGTGTTATTACCAAACCACAAACAATTCTAGATTTCTTTGTAGTCATTCATTTTTTTTTCTCATAACAAGCATGTTGTAAACATACACAATTACAACAACTAAACTAAAACTGACCTTAAAATGTCAAGGTTCAACAGCCCAACTAAAGTAAACACTGATCTCCACCGTGGTAGTAAAAGAAAAAAAAAAAAAAATCTAAACCTCTGCAACTCTCTTCTGTAGACGTCTGACAGAAATAAAGTCAGTGTGGTAATAATTGAAGCTGCTAATGCTGTTTTAGGAGTTCAATCAGATCTTGAGAGATTTAATGTCTTCTTTTATTTCAGTTGATGTCATCTAAGGCTGTGGCTGAAGTCAGTTGTTCTTGTGTTATTCTTTCATTCAGTGATTTTGTTTGTTAACAGCTGGTGTTCATCACTAATGCTCAATCAGAACGTGATCAATCATATAATTATCTCATTAACTTCAGCACTAATTCAGTATTACTCAAACACTCTGTAGTGTTGACACATTATAAGTGTTCATTTAAAACTGAGGATTTTGCTGTGGGTTTTAAAGGGTTAAAGATGTACGATGGAAAAAAAAAAACAGCATGAAATGTAATTTAACAGTAATAAACTGTAATTAATTTACGGCAACACACTGTAGAAAAACAGTAACATGCTGGCAACCGAGCTGCCAGTAGATTACTGTTAATTTAAGAAAAAACAGTAATATACTGTAAAACATAACAGTCAGATTTACCAAGCAAATCAAGTTATTTTCACTAAAATATTAGTGAATGTTCATAGAAAAACAATTATGCAAAGTCAATAACTGGTAGGGAGAGTAAATATTTGATTGTGTCTAACTGATGTGTTTTTGTACAAGAGAGATCTGTCAGTTTAATTTAGTTTTGTGGGTCACCATTGTGCTGGAGAGTAGAGCTTGTGCTTCAGGCAATGATGAGCCACAAGTACTGATGTTTTGCTGCTTTATTTAAAGACAGTAATTGTGGAATTGCTGATATACTGACAATCTCTTTACTAAGCACTTTATTACACAAATCTGTGCTATTGTTAGTTAATGACAATCTATAAAGATTTGAGTAAAAGTCGATTGCTTCTTTATTACACTTTAAGTGTTTGTGGGGTTATATTAAGAAATATTTCTTCTTAGTGGACTCAAATTAAATAAGTTCACTGTACTAACACCATATAAACAATAGTTTTTTTAAAACTCAAATGGTTTGAAGCAATCGGTTTCCAAAATAAAATGAGTTACCACATGGTATAATAACGGTAACATACTGTAAAAATGAAGAGCTGTAAATTAATGGTAGAGAGCTATAAAATAACAGTATAATGCTGGCAACCACAGCTGCCAGTAAATTACTGTTATTTTACAGTGCAATTTTTTACAGTGTAGATGTGACGATTTAAATACAATAATACCACAGTACAGGACATGATCCCTCTACAGTATTATTTGTGGCTGATGATACCTTCTGCACACTGGCACAGGTCTCCTTTACACAGTCTGTATAAAGCACCATCTTCTCTGTCAGGGTGGTAGAACTTTGTACAGCGTTTTTCTAAAAAAATGCATGGGGGTCAACTGATTAAAAATGCTACTGCAAATAACTTAATTAATCTCAACAATATCATCATATAACAAGTCTGGTGAGAAAAGCCCACAAATAAAGATGATCTGAATATAAATCACTGAATTGACATTGAAATAATATCTTTGACCAGGACTAGGGACCAAAAATAAATAAAAACTCTTATGAATTGATTCTTTTTAGTGAATCAAAGACATAAAGCTCACAACTGAGCTACAGTATGTTGTACTTGAACACGTCACTAATTATTAACTTCAAAACAACATCAGCATTTGGCAGTGTAATTGCATTTTTATACATTTATATTTCCACAAAGGTAATTGAAACAGTACTCATTAATTTCCTCGTGATTGCCCTCCCCATTTACCTGCAGCTGCGGCTAAAATGAACATGTTCATTTGAGAGCTCAAATAGCTCACCTGGTGAGTAATATTCATATATTGTGACTGCAGCAGGTTGGAGCAGACCCACATCAAGCATCTGGTGCATTCTGAAAGCAATTTTTTCTGTCTCTTTATGAGAAACCTATTGAGACAGAAATCAAAACAATTTGATCATATGGTATTAAATATCATATCGCACAATAAAAACTGCCCACGTTTACATTTGCACAAATTACGAATTTTACATTTTACAAATATGTCAAAATAAAATGTAAACAAATTTTTGTATAAAAAAATAATTCTTATATTTGCATATGAATTGTGACTTGTTTTCTAATTCTGATATGCAGTCTGCAATTTTCACAAAAGGTGAATATGCAGTGACATAGGACTGCATGGCCTTACAGAATATTACTGCACTCTGAACATCTTTTAGCCAATCAGAATTAGGAAATCAACAATCCTGTGATAGTAAGCAAAACAAATGTTTTTTAATAAACAGGTCACCACGGAAATACCTTATTTAAGTAGAGGATGAGGGATCCTCGCTCTGACAGCACTTTATTCTTTTCATATTTCTGAATGTATCTCTCCTTCCCTGTTGACAACTGAGCACAAGAACATAAGAAAAAAAACAAAAACAAAAACATGACATGATCAAAATGCTTTATGTCCTGTCTGCAGATGTGTGTCAGATTCCTCTTCTTAATAGAGTTGTGAAGCATAAGTTTATCATCACAATACCTCTTTGAGATCATTTTCTTCAATATCAAATCCAGTGGGTAAGCCAATGTCCAGAATAGTCATAGTGGCATCTGTTTTATCATTTTTGTAGCTGTGAAGATGGAGATCAAGGGCAGATTTTATTAACAGGTTTTGTAGTTTTGCTCCTGCTCAGTCTGCATTTAAGGCTGTTTTCACACTAGAGCTTTTTGTGTGAACCTGAGTCTGTTTGATCTCAAAATTATATTGCAGTAATGCAGAGCTGTTTGTCTCTAAATAAACTGTCTTTGTACAGCGAGTTGCATCCTTGTCAGAACACAGTTAAACTGGAGTCTCCACCGGAGTCATTATCCAATCACAATGGTATCCAGCTGTCACTAGTAGTCACTTCATGACGCAAACATACCGCCAATGTGGGAAAAGTGAGGCGGGACTGAACTTGGGCTCCAACCAAGTAAACAAACCAAGTGTGAAAACAGCCTAAATAAGCACATGCTAATTAATTATATCAAAAGAATGTTGTCTTGACATAAAAACAAACTTCTTAGGATGTGTTTACATACAAGAACTCCATAATGAAGTTGTAGCTTGCAATGGCTCCTTGTTTTGCTAAAGAGAATCAAAAGTATTTTGTCAGGCCTTCCCTTGCTTAAGAGAATATGAAAATAAAATGTTTAAATAATTACAATTCAACAGTAATACACAGGCATTAAACGCAGAGTTGCCAGTGTCATTAGCCCCTTCACACAATCCTGGTAAATCCTGAGTACCAAAATAACAGTAAACTCTGTCAATCACTGGAAATTACATTTAAAAGCTGCACAGTTTTCTGTCCAATCTAATGTGCAAAGTGCAAATAGCCATGTTGTTGGCAGAGACTATTTACACTAACTCTGCCCACCAATGTGTGATTGGACTAGTCAACAACACTACAAAAGATGACTATTAATCATCAGCTTTAGTGGTGCAGAGGATAAAGCATGTGTTCTACTCTTTTCGACGCAGTCGACTCAGTTTTGAATCTGGCTTCTGTTATTTTAACATAGTGTAAATAGAATCTATAGCTATTTGCACTTAGTGTAAATAGCATATAATTGCTATTTTTATTTAGTGTAAATAGCATCTAGCATCTAGCAATTCTATTTACACTATGTTAAAATGGCAGGATTTTCTGCTATTTATACTACTTATTACAAATAGTGGCCATCCGCACCTCAGTATTGTAGTACATTATATGCAGTAATAACGTGTAAATTCTAATTTTAATTCAAATTATTATATGGATGCCACCTAATTGGGACAATAAAGCCCTTCCTACACCTACCCCAACCCTACCCGATACTTTATTTTCAACTTTTTGATTATTTCCTTTATTTTATTCGAAAATAAATGCCTTTCCAGTGTGAAATGAGATTTGAAAAGGGACAGAGACAAAAACTATTGCAAAAGGTGGTGATCGCATCAAAAAGATTGCATTGGAGGGCGGAGTTAGTGTAATCAGCCTCTGCCAACAAGACAGGCTATTTGCACTTAGTGTAAATAGACACTCTCTTTTTGAAAAGGTCTTGTTAACCTATGTTCTCTTAACAGCCATTTACCAGTAAAGTATTTGTGAAAGGGACTAACTGATTGCCTTTACCTGGGCTTAACAATATGGTTTAGAGCAACAATAATCTGGGGTTAAGCGTAGTGTGAAAAGCTTTAATGTATGGATAATGCCATAGAAAGGGCATGAACTCATTCTTACCTTCAGGGTCATTCACCATTTTAACAGTGAGATCAAAGAATGTACAGTCAGACTTCTTCTCAACAGGTCTGGCGTAGTACAGCGTCAGAACCTGAAAACAGCAGCACATCTCAGATTAGCTGTTCAACTGCTTTAATCTTGCCGTATAAACACTCATGAACACTCACTGAGAGAGTGGCTGTTCCATTTCCTCTAGCAGTTACAGTGAACTCCTTGTTTATGGCCATCTGTTGATTGAACACAGACGTACTCGAGTCATCAGAATAATCAAATCCATGATGTAATAGAGATACCTGAAGATTTTATTGGTCAAACACTATTGATGTAGACAATAAAAAAATTGGAATGAAGAACAATTAAGCTCTCAAAATACAGCAAAAAGATTTCAATTGAAATACTGAAGTTGAACCAGTTTGAACAATTTTGATACTCACCCTGTCTGACCGTGTGAGATGCACATTATCTCTTCTGAAAGTCCATCTCTCAGGACTGCGTCTTCCTGCCACAGACAGCTCCACATTCAGATTGAAGTTTTGTTTGTCCCTTACCTGTGTGCGATACTCTGCCACGGCCTGGAACACAATGATGGTCGCCTACAAGGACAGAAAAGCATTCACAGACAAGGCTTCGGACCTAATTGTCATGATAGAAGAAATAAAGCTTTTTGAAACTCCGAATAAATAGAACCAATTCTTCTACTAAATGAATCGCTATAGCAGCGTTTGTGCATTTGTGTTAAATGTGTTTAAATAGGCTAGTGTTTTCAACCATATAAACCATATACAAGATACTTTTTACAATGGTAGTGAGCACCATTGAGTTTTATTTAAAATGAGTTTTATTTTAAAAATAAAAATGTGTACAAAAATAAAAGCAATTAAATGTGTTATTCTAATTAAAATATGAAAATTAAAATAGTGGGTAATAATAGATTATGACGGAATTTCACGACCCTGTCCATCAAAATGATGGACAATATTAAAGTCTAGCGGAACCTCTGGTAGTGAGGTAGGTACCATGAATTTTACCTGCCCATGATCTACAAATGTATAATACTATGGAAGACCAGTGGTTAATTTTACTAAGAGTAGAATCTCAGTCAGAATATATCGTTCTTACTCTATACAAATGAGGTTGTACAATATTCACAGACATTAGTGTTTTTTTTAATAAAAACAGCACATCCTTATCCCAACCTGAGCTCCAGCTACTGTCAAATGGTGGTGCAACCATCTGTAAAACTATTCAAATGATGAGGTGTTAGTGTACCTGTGTGGTGCCATAACCACCATAGTAAGACTGTTGTCTGGCCAGCCAATGCACTGCCTCTCCTGCTTCATCGAAGTCTTTGGCCTTCACAAGTGCTAGCACAGCATACGCTGTCGCCTCTAGTGAGTGATAATGCCATCCAGGGACAGTCCAGGACCGACCGGCTGTTTAAAACACAAAACATCCATAGAAAGTCGCAAGTCGTAAAAAAATTGGTTTTGAAGAAAAGCATTTCAGTAATTTTCTCCATATAATGGATTTCAGTGGTGCCCCCGATTTTGAACTTCCAAAATGCAGTTTAAATGCAGCTTCAAAGGGCTCTAAACGATCCCAGCCAAGAAAGTAGGGTCTTATCTAGCAAAACGATCTGTCATTTCTTTCGGGATGCACGTCTACAACACTACGTGCTATAGAATTACATCGAAAGGTCATGCACAACATAGGCGCAACTACAGACCCAGTGTTTACAAAGCGAACATGGAAAGACTAAGGAAATACAAGTAAGTCAAATGCTGTTTACAAACCAAAAGGTACAACGATGTCGGATGATTCTAAAGTTGTAGGAGAAAATGAGATGGAGTCTCTCTCCATACCCCACCTTTTTGAGCCGGAGTACACATTCGATGAACGTAGACAGAGAGAGAAGACTGCTGCGGTGACACAAGTCTCTCAAGCCTCAAGCAGACCACATTCAAACGAGACATGGTGGTGCACATGTGTAAAATGCCAACCACTGCCAACGGAGCAGGAATCTCAATGCTGTCAAGAATAGACCATATCTATTCCACTTATTTACTTTTTAATGTCAAATGCTCATCTTGTCTTGCTCTTCCTGACTTCTGTTTTTTTCCGTTTCATGCCAGTTAGGGTATGTCGAAAAACTCCCATCTCATGTTCTCCCTCAACTTCAAAATCGTCTTGTATTGCTGTTTTACTTTTTCTGTTTGATCTTCTTTGCATGTTCACTTTGCAAAGACTGGGTACTTCTGCAGTAATGTAGGATGATTTTTAAATTATTTTTGAAGTTGAGGGAGAAAGTACGATCAGAGTTTTTCAACATATCCTAACTGTCTTGAGCCAGAATACACAGAGTTCAGGGAGAGCAAGACAAGATAAGCGTTTGAGATTAAGAAGTATTTAAATTGTATTTTCTTCAGAAAATAACCAACTGTTTTGCTAGATAAGACCCTTCTTCCTTGGCTGGGATCGTTTACAACCGCATTTGGGATGGCAAAATGCTTGTTGCCTAAACTTCAGTTATTGACCATATGCTGTACGGCATTAAAGGGGCATGCTGCTCTTCCCAGCTGCTTATTAAAGAAGAATACCCCTTTACTGCTTTTCTTCTCCTGCAAAGGGCATGCTGCCCCAGTCCATGCTATTGCAGAAGGTCTTGCTTTAAAGCTATCAGGGTATTGGGATTTTGCTTGCTTGTTGAGGCTTATCTAGTGTTCAGTATCACGTTTGTTGCTAGATCTGCTGTTGCTTTTAGCTATTGGTTGTTACTGCAAGTGCTGGTACCCAGTTAAACTTTAACAGCAAGAAGCTAATGTTTAAGCTGTTGTTCAAGGCCATCTGACTGTTCTTGAAATACGCTTGCTGCTTATGGCTCATCTGGTATTGGGAATGGGTATTGGGTTGTCAGATTGAGAACATGCAACACAACGAACACAAATGCAATGGGAGGTGACAAGCCTGCACTGAAAAAAATGTTATGTTGAATTTACTTAATTTTATTACGTCAAGGGGTTGCACAAAATAAATTTATCTAAATCCAGATATATTTTTTAAGTTGAGAGAATTTATATTTTATAAGTTGAGTTTACTTATATTTTATAAATTGGTTGTACTTATATTTTATACATTGAGTTTATTAATCTCTTTTCCACAAACAACATTACAGTTTGACTTGATTTCTGTCATATATCCACAAATATTATTTGAGAACATCTAAACAGAGGTTTAGATGTTTTATTAAAAAAAAAAAAAGTTTCATTTGACCTCACCATCATGGCGAACAGGGTTTACTTTAGTTGGGCTCTTGAGCCTTCACTTTCTTAATATAATTTTTTTGTTCTTTGGTTGCTGTAATTGTGTTTACAGAGCACATTTGTTATAGCGCCAAAAAAAAAACAAGGGGAGGGCCTTATTAAATGTTCTTGGTTAATTATTATTGATGGTGTAATCATCATCCAGTGGTCTGATTTGCTGATATCGTTCTATGGTTTATCTCTTAGTTTCATGATATTTACAATAGTTGTATGAACTCTTACTATTACTACTTTAAGATCTCCAGCATTACTTAGACACACACAGACATCAAGAATCAGCATTTGAATCTCAACAATGGTGACATTCAACAGCTGCATGCTGGGAGTCATGGGTGAGTTTTATAATCTGCTGTTACCCAGCATGCAGCTGTTGAATGTCACCATTGTTGAGATTCAAATGCTGATTCTTGATGTCTGTGTGTGTCAAAAGGACACCGTAGATTTTAAGGTTTAGTGTATAAGATAAACATCCATAATAGTTCATACACTTGTTGTAAACATTATGAAAATAATAGACTAACCACTGCATGAGATCAGTGCATCAGGCCACTGGATGTTAGTGATTTCCCCACAAATAAAAATTAACCAAGAACATCTAATCAGACGTCGTTTTGGCTTTGTTATTTTGCTGTAATAGATGTGCTTCATACACATAATTATAGCAGCCAAAAAAAAATAAAAAGTCAAGAGTCCAACTAAAGTAAACCCTGATCGCCATGATGGTGAGGTCAATTGAAACATAAAATATATATATATATATATATATATATATATATATATATATATATATATATAAAACATCTAAACCTCTGTTTAGATGTTCTGAAATAATATTTGTAGATATATGACAGAAATCAAGCCAAACTGTAATGTTTGTGGAGTTGTTTAATCAGAGATTTAATGTATATTAAATTTATTATATTAAAGTTCATTTTATCTTTGGCTGTGTCTGATTCTTGTGTTTCTCTTTCCTTCTGTGATTCTGCTTGTAAACAGCAGGTGTTCATCATTATTGGTCAATCATGACATAATGATCTCCTTAACTCCAACACTGTGTCAATGCTACTTGAACACTCTGTAGTGTGGAAACACATGAACACTGAGCAGGGTTTGTTTAACACTGGGAACTGTTACATAAACTTTACCTGTTTCATTTACGTAAGACTGATGTATTTGAATTACATTAAGTTTAATTGATTTGTTTAAATTAAAACTATGTAATCTAAATGCATGGAACTGATGTATGTAATTGAATTAAGTTTAGGGCTGAAATATTTTTTTGAGTGTATATGGAAATTAAATGAAACTTATTTTTTTCTAATTACTTTTAATTGAATGAAATTAACTTGTTTTAAACAAGGGCAGTGAATTTGAAAATTAATAATAAAAAATAAGTAGGATTAAATAACACATTAAAATCAGTGAAATTAACCAGATAAAAACATGGAACATTTACAAGGGGTCAGAATCATTTTTTTCAGTGTGTAAACTGATGAGTTGATTTATTGAGCTTTTATGCTGTTGTGATTTAGAATTTTAATGGATGCTAAAGCTTTAAGGCCAGGTAGAATCTGTGATTGAAACCATTTTAGCTCGCTTCTATGGCTGCAGTACACCATGTTTGCTGCAATCTGGCAACTAGGCTGCCAGTCTAGTGGGTTTTCTGCTATCTTTTTCCTTTTTAAGGTACTGTTTAAAAGGGCAAGCTGCTCTTCTTAGCTGCTATAAAGAAGAGCACCATTTCGCTGCCACACTCTCTCGGTAAGGAGCAAGTTCTGCCAACTTTGTAACATTGTTTTTCAAAGAAACATGCATGTGACCGTTTACAATGTTTTTTAAATACTGTATCTGCAAACATTAAATTTTTATGCTTTAGTACAGTAAGACAAAACAAATTACTGTACATACAGCACCTTTAAATTTTCATCTCAAGTCCCTCACCTCTGCATGCTGTATGAAGCATTTTTGATGTTTGTGTGACTGACCTTGTCCTTTGGTGGAATGGCTCATCAAGATGTCTTTATTGAGTTTGCCGGCATTGGCCAAGGCGTAGGACGTTATCGCAACAGCATAAGGATTGCTCAGTTTTGGAAGTTGACGTTCTAACAAGAAAACAGCCTTCCTGATACTTTCATGCAGACTCTATAAAAGTATGTGTAAGATATTAAGAGGAATAGTGGAAAAAAGCAACTGTTCATTGATGATGTAAGAGGTGTACTTACACCAACTGATCCAGCACAGATCTCTCTGCCCTCTTGCATGGCAATCAGGACAAAAGCCGTCAGAGAGGCGTCGGCATCTTGGCCTCTTACACCACCCTGGAATAAAGCACAAATAAACAGAATGTATTTTCTATTTTTTTAAGTCACTGCAACTCCTCCACAGATGAGTTTAAATGCAGTCAGTCACAGCCACATTCAACCTACCACCATCTCGCTGTCGTATACAGGATGATCCTCTTTAAAGGAGCCATCTGGCAGTTGTTTGTGCAGAACCAGCCACTTGAGAGCACTGCAGATCACATCCTCATCTATAGAAATTAAGTTACTGGCCATTGCGAAGACTTTGGCCACATATGCTGTCAACCTTTAATAAACAGAAACAACTTCAAATTATCAACAAGCAATAATTTGCTACTACTAATCAGAAAAAATATGAAACAATAATATATGACAGGAGAAAGTGGGCATGGAAATGCTTTTAAAAAGAAATATTTTACCATGTGCTGCTTGGCATTTCTTTCCAGATAGCGTAAGATCCATCGTCTTTCCTGAATTTCAGCTGACCTTGATAACCTTAATAAAGAAAGAATTTTTACTGTATTATCTATGCATTTATTTCAGCTTTTGAAACAATTTGAAGTGTAAACATTACATTTAAATTCCTTATGAATTTACATTTCCAGTTTCTGAAGAGTTTCTTTCAGAGTGCCTTTTGATTTTATTTCTGATTCTTCATATATTTTGTTTCCTGCTGACCTGTGCTGATTTTGTTAGTTGCTTCAGTACGGCGGTCCATGCTGACAGCCTCCCACTGATTGGTGTTGTCCAGATAATGAGTGGCAATGAGAGGTAAAGTCATAGCGACCATGTTCTGCTCTCCGCATCCACTGGGTTGGACAATAAGACGACCCATGAAGCTTCCGTTGATGGCCTGCTCAACTGTCTGAGTGATCTCTTCACCTGGATGAATCAAAGAGGAAAGCAGGTGGGGAATGTTAGGATGAGCTGTCATTTATGCAACACTGTTAACACTATGATGTGTTTGGTAGATTTTTAACTGGCAGCTTAAATAGTAATTAAGGTTTACAGACTTTAAAGTCCCTGTAAACAATGGGCCTGAATATTCTTTTGGAGGCTGTCAACAGGCTATCAGTACACAGTAAAATTCACAGAGTAAAATTAACTCTAGTCAGAGAACATTTGGTCCCTCTCTAAACAGAGTTAAATTAACACTGAAGCAGAGTTAAAGTTAAAGAGATAATTAAGTGATCAATTAAAAGGTGATTGAGCATTAGTGATGAACACCTGCTCTTAACAAGCAGAATCAATGAAGAAAAAAGAAACACAAGAACTACAACTGATTTCAGCCACAGATTAAATCAACTGAAATAAAATAAGACATTAAATCTCTCAAAATCTGATTAAACAACTCCACAAACAGCATCACCAGCTTCACTCATTACTAAGCAGACTGGCTTAATTGTAATAATAATAATAATAAAAAAAAAAAAAAAAAAAAAAAAAAAAAAAAAAAAACAATGCCACCATAATTGTGGTCAAGGTTTGCTTTAGTTTGTCTCTTGACCCTTTTAATAACTTACAATAATTTTGCTTCTAAGCAATTATAATTTTGTTTCACAGCAAACATTTATGTATTGCTGACTCAAACGTTTGAAGCAACAGATTGTTTTACACTTTCTGCTTATAGCTCATTTGTGTGAATGTTATCGATCTTTCTCTTTGGTTTATTTATGGGCATATTGCTGAAAAAAGCTCCTATTAAACAGCCACCACCATAAAGCTTCAATTTTGAAAAAAAAAAAAAAAAAAAAAAGAGGTGTATCAGCTCAGGATTTTAGACATGAACACTTATGATATGATCCTCAACAGTGGTGACAATAATTATTCATACTGCAGTGCATGATGGGAGTTTTTACTGTGTTGTTACCCAGCATGCATTGCAGCATGAAGCAGTTTGTTGGTTGTCACCATTGTTGAGATTCAGATGCTGGTACTTGATGATTGTGTGTCTCTGAATAACAGTGCTGTTTACTTTTTGTTTAATATTACATCATAGCTTTTTTTATTTTTTCAGTGTTGAAGTTTTACAGGGTAGGTTATGGTTATCTAAATGCATAAATTGAGAAAAAGTTATCCTGGATGTAATCAAATCATCTCACAATAAACATCTCAACATAAGAAGTCAATTAAAATGTGCTTAATTTAAAGCATTGACCATTCTGTTTTATAACATTACACATACAGTTAAACAGAGATCTAACCCAAAAACTGAAGGGTCAAGAGCTAAACTAAAACAAATGCTGATCTCCATGATGGTAGCGTCATTTTAACCACTAAAACAACAACTTTTGATCCTCTGTAAATCTAAATAAGAGCTTCTGTAGACGTGTGACAAAAATAAAGTCAGTCTGGTTAATAATGAGTGAAGCTGTTAGTGGAGTTGTTTAATCATCATCTGCTGAGATCTTGAGGGATTTAATTACTTATTTTATTTCAGTTGATTTAATCTGAGGCTGAATCACTTGTAGTTCTTGTGTTTCTCTTTTCTTCATTGATTCTGCTTGTTAAGAGCAGGTGTTCATCACTAATGCTCAATCACCTTTTAATTGATCACTTAATTATCTGATCAACTTTAACTCTGTTTCAGTGTTAATTTAACTCTATTTAGAGAGGGACCAAATGTTCTCTGAATAGAGTTACTTTTACTCTGTGGATTTTACTGTGTAGTGGAGATAGAGACATCAGTGCAGGCTACATTGCTACGCAAGTATGTGGTGGCACATGACGGTTCAGTGGACGAGCAATGCGTCACCGGGGGAAAAAGCTGAATGACCCAAGTCTCAGACCAAAGTCAGCGGCCATATTTGCAACACCTCTAGGCAGTCATTTCTGGCATGCAAGACCAAGTCCCATCTACTATGGAGAAATTCTGAAATCTGATAAACTGCTTGCCACATTCACATTTAAAGTTGCAGTCCTTAACTTTTCAAAATTTGTAAAATGTATTCAGTAATAAGCGAGCACATCATGAATCCATTTTCCAAACTGGGTAACGCTTTAGATTACAACCCGCAAAGAACTACATAAGTAAACTGAATTTACGGTGTATGTTTCTGTAATTATAGTGTACCTATAAAGAACGTACATGTAGGTATAAGGGAACAATATGTTATATTTGGGTAATAAGGGGATAACAAACCAGATATTCAACCTGCAAAGAACTACATAAGTATACTGAATTTACGGTGTACGTTTCTGTAATTATAGTGTACCTATTCAAGAACGTACATGTGGGTATACGGGAACAATATGTCACGTTTTGGTAATAGAGAGTAACAACCAGATATGCAACCTGCAAAGAACTGTGTAAATAAACTAAAGTTACGATGAATGTTTCGTATTTATATTGTACCTACGTGTAAGTATAAGGGAACAATAGGTTACGTTTGGGTAATAACGGGGTAGCAAACAGATATACAAATAATTTATAATGGATTAATTTAAAAAACTTAACAGGTACCTGTTCTATTAAATCGTAAGTTTGGTGTATCTATACGTAAGCTTTTTAAAATTACTGGGAAAATATACTCTTGTTCCATGTAGTTACAGGGTAATTGTGCCCTCTGCGGGTTGTAAATTAAAGTGGCGATTGTTCCCCTCTTGTTCAACGAAGTTACAGTGTAGGTTCAATACATATAACAACGCGACGTAAAATGTGGTTCTACAAAATGTACATTTATTTACATTTTTACAGACACTAAATGTACAATACTGACATATTTACATCATCTAAACATTTAACGTTTACTTAATATGAAATTATAACATTTCATTCTGTTCTGTGTGATTTCTGTTGCCAGCTCGTTTCCAAGAATAGGTCTACATAATGTTATCATGACTACACCCTTAAATAATATTTCTGCAATCGTTTAATCATTCATGTAATATTAACTTCGTTTGCCGTGGTGGAACACAAAGGCGTTTTCTCTAACATGCTGTGACTAACAATAGAACCATAAAATACACCGAACACGCATCATAATTACAAATTAAACCATTTTATTTGTGTGCTGTAACCCAGATCTTCAGAGTCCATACGATTTGCGAGGACCAGAACCAAATTCAAGGCTTTGTCCGGCGATCCTCATCTCCATCTCTAGCAGCGAGTCCAGCAGCAACAGCCGTAAACCCGTGCTAAAGTGCATTTGCAACAGGAAAATCGGACGTTCATTGGCTCTCGCCTGCATTCGTCACAGATTACGACATTCCGTGTTTCTGGTGAGATGTGTTGGAATGACGCGCGGGCGCCTTCGAGGAGTGGATCAAGACAATAATCTGGATAATATTTTCAGCGATTAACAGTTTAAATTCTGCTCTCATTCTACTGCACCTCAAACCTACTGTATTCCGCCGGAGAGGACTGCGGCTGCATCGTTATTTGGATTACTTTTTTGTATGGCTGTTGACATTTTTGCAATAAATAAATGATTGTGATTGCACTTTCCTGTTTTTTATATTTTTATTACTGTTCAGTCATAGTTAACGTTAGCTTTAGAGGTAGAAGTGGGATTAACGACTATAAAAAAATATTTGTAGATATATTTTCAGATTTTGTGTTATTATGTATTGAACCTACCCTGTAACTTCCTTGAACAAGAGGGGAACAATCGCTACTTTAATTTACAGCCCGCAGAGGGCACACTTACCCTGTAACTACATGGAACAAGAGTATAATTTCCCAGTAATTTTAAAAAGCTTACGTATAGATACACCAGACTTACGATTTAATAGAACAGGTACCTGTTAAGTTTTTAAGTAATTCCATTGTAAATTATTTGTATATCTGTTTGCTACCCCGTTATTACCCAAACGTAACATATTGCGCCCTTATACTTACACGTAGGTACAATATAAATACGAAACATTCACCGTAACTTTAGTTTACTTACGCAGTTCTTTGCAGGTTGCATATCTGGTTGTTACCCCCGATTTATCAAAACGTAACATTGCCTGTTGTTCTCTTATACCTACACATACGTACTAATACGGTACACTATAATTACAGAAACGTACACCGTAAATTCAGTATACTTATATAGTTCTTTGCAAGTTGCGTATCTGGTTTGTTACTCCCTTACTACCCAAATTTAATTCCCTTATACCTACATGTACGTTCTTTATAGGTACACTATAATTGCAGAAACATACACCGTAAATTCAGTTTACTTACGTAGTTCTTTGCGGGTTGTAATCTAAAGCGTTACCCCAAACTGTGTATTTGGCTTATCCTGAATCACTACGGTACACCTATAATAAGTTTTTATACTATTTCAGACTGGTGCAGATAGGAACTGCTATGGAGTAGCTCTGCATCTGCGTGATTCGTCATAGATATGAACATAGATATGGGTGCACCATCTTGGTATTTCAGTAGTCTTTGATCTGATGCTCCACTTCACATTGATCAATACATTGGTTAGCGACAATGCCCATCTAGAGAAATCCCCACAACTGTTAAAAGGATGCTACAGTATGACATACATTTCTTTTTTGTACTGCTCTTTTTTTATTATTTTTTTTTATTATTATTATTTTTTATTTTATTTTATTTTATGTTGTTGCTGTTATTTGTCTGTTCATTTTCAACCTCATTGTGTTGTGTGAGAATGTACAGACTGTAAAATTATTGCAAAGTGTTTTTCAAATAGACTTAAGTTACTCAAAAATGAAAATTTGCTTTTAACTTACTGATCCTCAGTCTATCCAAGATGTAATTGATTTTTTTTGGAGCTGCTCTGCCGTATACAGTATTTTCTCCTTGTCCACCTTTAGCGTCTGGCCTAGTCAGTCGACTGGTGCGTCTCTACTTCTACCACTAAAGATTGCTTTATAAATAATCTTACTGACTCGTTGCAACTCATTGAGCACACTTGTGCCCTAGAAAGAGCATCCTGGAAAATAGACTGCAGCTGGAAGAAAACAAACTAGAGGTATTTTGAATTGGAAGGACAGTGTTTCTGTCTACAAAAAGGCCTTACAACTGGTAGATCTAAAGAAAGTGCTAAAAAGTGTTGTGGATATGGAGGAATATAGAGATGGAATCAGGTGACTGTGTATATGGGCTTCTCTCTTTAAATAAATCATGCATTCAACATCAAAGAAATAATCACTACATATTCTTGAAAACATCTTTTTCCTTACCAGTAATTGTGATGTACGTGCTAGCAGGTGTGTCTGGAAGCCAATCAGCTGGTACGTCAGCTCTAAGAACTAAAGGTTTTTCTCCTGTTCAATTTGGGATGAGAAACGGATAAAAACAGCAAGTTGGAGGAGGAGTCATGAGTCATTTTCTAATTATATTTTTACAGTTTTGATGAGTATAGATAAGGCAAGAGCAGAAGTTGATTGTGATCTCTCCTGACTGGCTGGAACTATAATGCTATTCATAGTGTTTTTTTCCCCATATTTTGTTGAAAGTAGGGCTGCATGATTTAGTCCAACATTTTGTGCTTGTATCTTAATATGACTAATAATGATTATGATGATTCTTACTATCGTTACTAAATATTAAACAAAATAAGAACTATTACTATTGTGATAACACTTCCATTATTAATAACACTATTTATTTCACACTGGAGAGAAATATAAAATGTAATGTTTACTTCAGATTTCTATATAATACAGAAGTATTATTTTTCATATTTTACCCAAAATTGGATGGAGTAAGCATAATACAACACCTGTAATGTATTCGATTCATACTTGCAGCTGGAGGACACATTGAGCACAACTGTGAAATATGCATCACAACCTTTTATTTCGATTAATTGTGCAGCCCTGGTTGGAAGTGTAGTTTTGTATAATGGAAGTGTAACACAGCTACTGTTATAGTGTGGTTCATCTCACCATTCTTAGCAGGATTGAGCTCCAAGGATGTATGGTGAAGTTCAGCCCGCACACCCTCAGACTGAAAGGGAAAATTAAGGAGATAACTACATGTAGTGCTCTATTTTATCTACTGAAAATATGACAAACATCTATTGAACATTAAATTTACAAATAACCAATTCAACTGCAACAAAAGTGCTTAAATTGACATACCACCACCCTCAGCGTCTTCTTTATTCCATCATCAGCTGAATCAGTTGTTGCAGCTTTTACCTCAATAACATGATTTCCCAGTGCCATGGGAATTATCACATATGAAACCGCTACGCTGGAGTCTTTGTCAACAGATATTGTTGTTCTGTATTTGCCTTTCTTACTGGCAGAGCTGCAAACGTCTTCTGTCTCCATAAAGTCCACACGCACCTGGTTAAAACGGTACAGTGAGACACAAATTGCTAATATCTAATATTGCCAAAATAAACAAAAAACTAGAGCAGGGTTGTCTTACTCAGTGGTTAGACCATCAGCTTATTAGGAGAGAGATCCATGAACAGAACTAACGAGCTGATGATCTCATTTAGGTGTGTTAAATTAGGGAGACGTGCAAAATGAGGGTCCCCCAGGACTGGAATAGGGACCATTGGTCTAATTCAGGGGTGGTGAACGTTGGTCCTGGAGAGCCGCAGCCCTGCATAGTTTTGCCTCAACCCTAATCAAACGCACCTGAACAAGCTAATCAAGGTCTGAAGAGTTACTAGAAAGCTACAGGCAGGTGAGTTTTAATTAGGGTTGGAGCTGAACTATGCAGGGCTGCGGCTCTCCAGGACCGGAGTTCAGCTCCAACCTGCTCCACACCTATCTTTAGTTTTCAACCTTGATAAACTGATTCAGATATGTTGAATCAGAGTTGGAGCTAAATGCTGTGGCCCTCCAGGAACTGACGGGACATTTACATGATATCATTTTCTACAAAATGTGTGTTAGAAACCCTTAAACTCTTAGATAACCATTTTCAAAAGTTTGCACTTTCAGGCCATTTACATGACAACAATGTACTAAAAACAGAACGTACCCTAAGTTTGTTTGACACAGAGGAAACTTCTTACAGAGTACACACATTTGAAATGTGTGATGATGATTTCTGTTTTAGCACAGGACAGCATCCTACAAAAACCTCAAATGATTCTCCCCAGGATCCATGTATGTTGTCATTAGGAAATAATTTGACATAATTCTGCACATGGTTTTAATTTTAAATGATAAATTCTGAAAGCATTTTCAATATCAGATCTGATCTACCTTCTTCTGCTTCTTTTTGGTGTAGTTGTGAATAATGGCTTTGATTTCCAGTTGTTCACCACGGACAGCTGAGTAAGGCACCTTGAGGTCAATGAAAAAATTCTTAAAAACAACTATCTCCTCTGGTTCTGCCACACATATGCCTTTGAGGAGGAACACAGACACACAGAAGGATTTAAAGTAACAGCTCCTGGGTGATAATGATGATGATGAGGATGATGATGATGATTTTCAGACGTTGCATTTGCAGCTTCAACTTACCAAGAGTTGGTGACAAACTGACACCTAAGATCTGCCAGGTAGTAATAGAGTCTTTCATGAGGATCACTTTTTCTGTGAGTGGTGTTGGACTGGAATACAAAAAAGTCACATGGTTTATGCCAAATGAGATCAATTATTTGCTGCAAGTCAGGAAGAGTAGGAATGGGGCTCAGCTTACAGCTTTTGTCTAAATGTCTCCTACTCACCAATTCTCACATAGCTCAATGTCCTCCCAAAGCCAACTCTCAGGGAACTGCGTACGTGACACAATCTCTTCAGATTCATTATAATCTTCATCATCTTCATCACCTGTTGTAACAGATAAAAAAAAAAGTGAGAGAATAGACCTTTTAGAGCAAAAGGACACATAAGATAATTGGGGGTCAGGCCTAACCTTTCTCCCCCTTACAGCACCCCCGCATGTGACATAATTATTGTGACAATCTTAATCTATGAAAACACTTACTACGAGCTAGAATTAGCTCCTCTTGTTCAGTCTTAACATGTCTATGGTTTTTCATCTCGTTGCAGCAGTGTAGGAAGGCTTTGACACATTCTGGTCCGTCCATGATGTATGTGGCTCGCCGTTCACATGTGTAGCCGAGTTTATTGTTCCTTATTCCATCAACGCAGCACTGCTTCAGTTCACCAGAGTATTTACCAGCTGAGAAGACAAAGTCTGAAAACATGAAAACTTCTGGGTGGAAAAGCAAAGTTCTTCAGTGACCTAAAAAGATAAAGACTCTTTAACACAGCCAAAAATGCCCTTTCCTTTTTTTCTGATTTGAATTGTAAGAGTAAAATCTGAGTAAGAAGCTTCTCACCCAGTGTACTTGTGATCTGCAGGAGACTCTCAGCTCTTCGTTTTCTCTTTGCAGGGACGGGACAATCAGGCACTAGAGGACAATTCATTTGAATAAATTAAAATACTGTCCAAATCACTCAGAGAGTTTAAAGTACCCAAGAGCCCAGTAGCAAGATTTATGTAGTAAACCTAAACAAATATGTTCCAAAATGGTGGTTAACTATAAAGTTGGCTACTTGACCACCTCATTGTTTTGTTTTGTTTTGTTTTGTTTTGGGGTAATTAAAAAAAACTAAACAAAACCTGTTCTGATTTTGGTTCCTCCTGCAGTGTTGGACTCAAACATCAGACCTGCATCACTGAAAACACCCATACTGTCCGTTCCCCCACCTGCCGTACAGCCAATGTCATGTTTCTCTATGCTGTCCCAGATCTAGGACAAAAAAAAAAAAAAAACATCAGTTATGTACATATTATGCCAGAAACAGCCATGAGCTGTTTTTGCTTTGAAGTCTTAAGAAGTTCTTTCACCTTTGTCTGAGTGAGTCTGTTCTTGTTAAGGACATGTACAGCCTTGTCAACCACCACCAGACCAACTTTAGCTCCGGGATCTCCAGTTATCTGCAGCTTGACTTCATCCCCTGTGCCATAGTAATTATCCTTGTCCTTCACCTTAATCTGGAGCTGTTATTAAACCAAGACGTGCTGTGTCAGAAAAACAGACCTAATTGCTTGACACATCACCTGTTTCTTGTGATGGTAGACACACCTTTCCAATGCATGTGTCCTTCACGTCGACCCAGACTGAATCAGACACCACCTCAGATGAGCCCACATGGTAATATGCCACAATGCGGAAGGACGGCACCATGTCTTTGGTTACAGGTACATACAGAGCCGTTAGAGATTGTCCTTTCCTCTTAAACCTGTCTACTTTTACAATCTGGCCTTTACTCAAGATCTGAAAATTAGACAGACAGTTTAACAGCATTTTTGACATCTATAAAGTTCCAAACACCGGCGGGCGGTGCAGCCGAATAGGAAATAACCATAATCTTTACCATGTAGGTGAAATCTTGATCTCTGAATCCTGGACTTTTTCCAGCGTTTAGATAAACTTTTACTTGATCATCAATCTGAAGCTCCGCAGCATCAATGCCAATGTCCAAATAGTTTTTGGAGCCGCCTTTGGGCTTGTAGGCCTGAGCCGTCATCTTTTTCAGTGCCTGCTGGTCTGAATCTTTGGTCTTTGCCTGGAAGAATAAGTACACTGTTTTCTGATGTGCCACATCCGGTTAGCTGCGCTGCATGTTCAACAAATGTTAACTGATCTATTTTCCACTAGATCACCAGTGAAACTGACTAAACATGAGTGCGGCTGAGATGGCAGGTCTTACAGTGATCTCCAGTGTAGAAATGTCTTCCTGAGTGTTGATGGTAAACTTCGCAATGCCATTGGCTCTTGTTGGATGACTGGATCCTCCTGGTTGGACCTCCACTTCCACATTTTCAGCAGGCGTTTCGTCTGGATTTGTTACGTAGACCTTTTATAGAACCCAGAACAAAAAATATTATAATTGTTCTCCATTTTCAACAGCCATTCTTAATTGGATTGTGCTGATTTTTAACTCTTTTTGTATGTAATCAACTGATTTCAGTGTCTCGCACATCACAAAACTTCTCAAGATACAGTACTGTGCAAAAGTTTTAGGCCACTAGTATTTTCACCAGCTAAAAAATGGTTTAAAGTACGTTATTTCTATCTTTTGCTGTAGTGTGTCAGTAAAAAAATATCGGTTTACATTTCCAAACATTCTGTTTGCCATTAATTGCAATAATCTAGTGAGATTTTTGTTTGCACAAGGAGTCTGACAACAGCCAGTGCTCCACACTGATCTAATCTGAATCAACAAACTGAAACAGAGTAAATCAAGAAAAACTGTGGCAACGTCTCCAAGATGCTTCAAGAGACCTACCTGCAAAGCTACCTGAAAAATTTTGCGCAAGTGCATCTAGGGCAAAAGCTGCTGTAAACGCAAAGAATGGTCGCACCAAATGTTAATTTCATTTAGTTAATAGAAGGTAATTGATAAAGAAAATCTATTTATGACAACATCCTCATTTTACAGCATTTTACACAAGTGCCTACAACTTTTAACAGTGCTGCAGCTTTGCAGGTAGGTTTCTTGAAGCATCCTGGAGACTTTGTCACAGTTCTTCTGGATTTAGTCTGTCTGAGTTTGTTCTGTTTCTTCATGTCATTCCAGACAGACTGGATGATGGTGAGATCAGATCTCTGTGCAGAGCACTCACTGTTGTCAGACTCCTTGTGCAAACAAAAATCTCACTGGATTATTACGATTAATGGCAAAATGAAGGTTTGGAAATGTA